>NC_141878.1:151054015-151357045 GCF_056163025.1 Triticum urartu
GGCAAGTAACATACCGATGACAAAGGGAACAACGTATGTTGTCATGCATTCTGACCGCTAAAGATCTTCGTAGAATATGTGGGAGCCAATATGAGCATCCAGGTTCCGCTATTGGTTATTGACCGGAGACGTGTCTCGGTCATGTCTACATAGGTCTCGAACCCGTAGGGTCCGCACGCTTAACGTTTCGATGACTGTTATATTATGAGTTTATATGTTTTGATGTACCGAAGGTTGTTCGGAGTCCCGGATATGATCACGGACATGACGAGGAGTCTCTAAATGGTCAAGACATGAAGATTGATATATTGGAAGCCTATATTTGGATATCGGAAGTGTTCCGGGTGAAATCGGGATTTTACCGGAGTACCGGAGGGGTTACCGGAACCCCCCCCCCCCCCTTAATGGGCCATAGTGGGCCTTAGTAGAGAAGAGGAGAGGCGACCAGGGCAAGGGCCACGCGCCCCTCCCCCCTAGTCCGAATAGGACAAGGAGAGGGGGGCGGCGCCCCACCTTTCCTTCTTCTCCTCCACCTCTTTCCCCTCTTCTCCTAATCCAACAAGGAAAAGGAAAGTCCTACTCCCGGTAGGAGTAGGAGTCCTCCTGGCCGGCCGCACCTCCCCCCTTGCTCCTTTATATACGGGGGCAGGGGGGCACCCTAGAGAAAACAATTGATCATTTGATCTTTTAGCCGTGTGCGGTGCCCCCCTCCACCATAGTCCACCTCGATAATACTGTAGCGGTGCTTAGGCGAAGCCCTACGTCGGTAGAACATCATCATCGTCACCACGCCGTCGTGCTGACGAAACTCTCCCTCAACACTCGGCTGGATCGGAGTTCGAGGGACGTCATCGGGCTGAACGTGTGCTGAACTCGGAGGTGCCGTACGTTCAGTACTTGATCGGTCGGATCGTGAAGACGTACGACTACATCAATCGCATTGTGCTAACGCTTCCGCTTTCGGTCTACGAGGGTATGTGGACAATACTCTCCCCTCTCGTTGTTGTGCATCACCATGATTTTTGAAATTACTACATTCCCCAACAGTGGCATCCGAGCCTGGTTATATGCGTAGATGTCATATGCACGAGTAGAACACAAGTGAGTTGTGGGCGATATAAGTCATACTGCTTACCAGCATGTCATACTTTGGTTCAGCGGTATTGTTGGATGAAGCTGCCCGGACCGACATTACGCGTACACTTACGCGAGACTGGTTCTACTGACGTGCTTTGCACACAGGTGGCTGGCGGGTGTCAGTTTCTCCAACTTTAGTTGAACCGAGTGTGGCTACGCCCGGTCCTTGCAAAGGTTAAAACAGCACCAACTTGACAAACTATCGTTGTGGTTTTGATGTGTAGGTAAGAACGGTTCTTGCTAAGCCCAGTAACAGCCACATAAAACTTGCAACAACAAAGTAGAGGACGTCTAACTTGTTTTTGCAGGGCATGTTGTGATGTGATATGGTCAAGACATGATGCTAAATTTTATTATATGAGATGATCATGTTTTGTAACCAAGTTATCGGCAACTGGCAGGAGCCATATGGTTGTCGCTTTATTGTATGCAATGCAATCGCCCTGTAATGCTTTACTTTATCACTAAGCGGTAGCAATAGTCGTAGAAGCATAAGATTGGCGAGACGACAACGATGCTACGATGGAGATCAAGGTGTCGCGCCGGTGACGATGGTGATCATGGCGGTGCTTCGGAGATGGAGATCACAAGCACGGGATGATGATGGCCATATCATATCACTTATATTGATTGCATGTGATGTTTATCTTTTATGCATCCTATCTTGCTTTGATTGATGGTAGCATTATAAGATGATCTCTCACTAAATTTCAAGATAAAAGTGTTCTCCCTGAGTATGCACCGTTGCCAAAGTTCGTCGTGCCTAGACACCATGTGATGATCGGGTGTGATAAGCTCTACGTCCATCTACAACGGGTGCAAGCCAGTTTTGCACACGCAGAATACTCAGGTTAAACTTGACGAGCCTAGCATATGCAGATATGGCCTCGGAACACTGAGATCGAAAGGTCGAGCGTGAATCATATAGTAGATATGATCAACATAGTGATGTTCACCATTGAAAGCTACTCCATTTCACGTGATGATCGGTTATGGTTTAGTTGATTTGGATCACGTGATCACTTAGAGGATTAGAGGGATGTCTATCTAAGTGGGAGTTCTTAAGCAATATGATTAATTGAACTTAAATTTATCACGAACTTAGTACCTGATAGTATCTTGCTTGTCTATGTTGATTGTAGATAGATGGCCCGTGCTGTTGTTCCATTGAATTTTAATGCGTTCCTTGAGAAAGCAAAGTTGAAAGATGATGGTAGCAATTACACGGACTGGGTCCGTAACTTGAGGATTATCCTCATTGCTGCACAAAAAAGTTACGTCCTGGAAGCACCGCTAGGTGTACCACCTGCACCAGCAACTACGGACATTGTGAATGCCTGGCAGTCATGTGTTGATGACTACTCGATAGTTCAGTGTGCCATACTTTACGGCTTAGAACCGGGACTTCAACGACATTTTGAACGTCATGGAGCATATGAGATGTTTCATGAGTTGAAGTTAATATTTCAAGCAAATGCCCGGATTGAGAGATATGAAGTCCCCAATAAGTTCTAAAGTTGCAAGATGGAGGAGAATAGTTCTGTCAATGAGCATATACTCAAAATGTCTGGGTACTGCAATCACTTGATTCAACTGGGAGTTAATCTTTTGGATGATAGCGTCATTGACAGAATTCTTCAATCACTGCCACCAAGCTACAAGAGCTTCGTGATTAAATATAACATGCAAGGGATGGATAATACAATTCCTGAGCTCTTCGCAATGCTAAAGGCTACAGAGGTAGAAATCAAGAAGGAGCATCAAGTGTTGATGGTCAATAAGACCACCAATTTCAAGAAAAAGGTCAAAGGGAAGAAGAAGGGAAACTTCAAGAAGAACAGCAAGCAAGTTGCTGCTCAAGAGAAGAAACCCAAGTCTGGACCTAAGCCTAAGACCGAGTGCTTCTACTGCAAGCAGACTGGTCACTAGAAGCGGAACTGCCCCAAGTATTTGGCATATAAGAAGGATGGCAAGGTGAACAAAGGTATATGTGATATACATATTATTGATGTGTACCTTACCAGAGCTCGCAGTAGCACCTGGGTATTTGATACTGGTTCTGTTGCTAATATTTGCAACTCGAAACAGGGACTACGGATTAGGCGAACACTGGTCAAGGACGAGGTGACGATGCACGTGGGAAACGGTTGCAAAGTCGATGTGATCGCCGTCGCACGCTACCTCTACATCTACCTTAGGGATTAGTATTAGACCTAAATAATTGTTATTTGGTGCCAGCGTTGAGCATGAACATTATATCTGGATCTTGTTTGATGCGAGACGGTTATTCATTTAAATCAGAGAATAATTGTTGTTCTATTTATATGAGTAATATCTTTTATGCACCCTTGAAGAGTGGTCTATTTTTGATGAATCTCGATAGTAGTGATACACATATTCATAATGTTGAAACCAAAATATGCAGAGTTAATAATAATAGTGCAACTTATTTGTGGCACTGCCGTTTAGGTCATATCGGTGTAAAGCGCATGAAGGAACTCCATACTGATGGACTTTTGGAACCACTTGATTATGAATCACTTGGTACTTGCGAACCGTGCCTCATGGGCAAGATGACTAAAACACCGTTCTCCGGTACTATGGAGAGAGCAACAGATTTGTTAGAAATCATACATACAGATGTATGTGGTCCGATGAATGTTGAGGCTCGTGGCGGATATTGTTATTTTCTCACCTTCACAGATGATTTGAGCAGATATGGGTATATCTACTTAATGAAACATAAGTCTGAAACATTTGAAAAGTTCAAAGAATTTCAGAGTGAAGTTGAAAATCATCGTAACAAGAAAATAAAGTTTCTACGATCTGATCGTGGAGGAGAATATTTGAGTTACGAGTTTGGTCTACATTTGAAACAATGCGGAATAGTTTCGCAACTCACGCCACCCGGAACACCACAGCGTAATGGTGTGTCCGAACGTCGTAATCGTACTTTACTAGATATGATGCGATCTATGATGTCTCTTACTGATTTACCGCTATCGTTTTGGGGTTATGCTTTAGAGACGGCTGCATTCACGTTAAATAGGGCACCATCGAAATCCATTGAGATGACGCCTTATGAACTGTGGTTTGGCAAGAAACCAAAGTTGTCGTTTCTTAAAGTTTGGGGCTGCGATGCTTATGTGAAAAAACTTCAACCTGATAAGCTCGAACCCAAATCGGAGAAATGTGTCTTCATAGGATACCCAAAGGAGACTGTTGGGTACACCTTCTATCACAATCCGAAGGCAAGACATTCGTTGCTAAGAATGGATCCTTTCTAGAGAAGGAGTTTCTCTCGAAAGAAGTGAGTGGGAGGAAAGTAGAACTTGATGAGGTAACTGTACCTGCTCCCTTATTAGAAAGTAGTTCATCACAGAAACTGGTTCCTGTGACGCAATTAGTGAGGAAGTTAATGATGATGATTATGAAACTTCAGATCAAGTTGTTACTGAACCTCGTAGGTCAACCAGAGTAAGATCCGCACCAGAGTGGTACGGTAATCCTGTTCTGGAGGTTATGTTACTAGACCATGACGAACCTACAAGCTATGAAGAGGCGATGGTGAGCCCAGATTCCGCAAAATGGCTTGAGGCCATGAAATCTGAGATGGGATCCATGTATGAGAACAAAGTGTGGACTTTGGTTGACTTGCCCGATGATCGGCAAGCCATTGAGAATAAATGGATCTTCAAGAACAAGACTGACACTGACGGTAATGTTATTGTCTATAAAGCTCGACTTGTTGCAAAAGGTTTTTGACAAGTTCAAGGGATTGACTACGATGAGACTTTCTCACCCGTAGCGATGCTTAAGTCTGTCCGAATCATGCTAGCAATTGCCGCATTTTATGATTATGAAATTTGGCAAATGGGTGTCAAAACTGCATTCCTGAATGGATTTCTGGAAGAAGAGTTGTATATGATGCAACCAGAAGGTTTTGTCGATCCAAGGGAGCTAACAAAGTGTGCAAGCTCCAGCGATCCATTTATGGACTGGTGCAAGCCTCTCGGAGTTGGAATAAACGCTTTGATAGTGTGATCAAAGCATTTGGTTTTGTATAGACTTTTGGAGAAGCATGTATTTACAAGAAAGTGAGTGGGAGCTCTGTAGCATTTCTGATATTATATGTGGATGACATATTGTTGATTGGAAATGATATAGAATTTCTGGATAGCATAAAGGGATACTTGAATAAAAGTTTTTTCAATGAAAGACCTCGGTGGAGCTGCTTATATATTGGGCATCAAGATCTATAGAGATAGATCAAGACGCTTAATTGGACTTTCACAAAACACATACCTTGACAAAGTTTTGAAGAAGTTCAAAATGGATCAAGCAAAGAAAGGGTTCTTGCCTGTGTTACAAGGTGTGAAGTTGAGTAAGACTCAATGCCCGACCACTGCAGAAGATAGAGAGAAAATGAAAGATGTTCCCTATGCTTCAGCCATAGGCTCTATCATGTATGCAATGCTGTGTACCAGACCTGATGTGTGCCTTGCTATAAGTCTAGCAGGGACGTACCAAAGTAATCCAGGAGTGGATCACTGGACAGCGGTCAAGAACATCCTAAAATACCTGAAAAGGACTAAGGATATGTTTCTCGTTTATGGAGGTGACAAAGAGCTAGTCGTAAATGGTTACGTCGATGCAAGCTTTGACACTGATCCGGACGATTCTAAATCGCAAACCGGATATGTGTTTACATTGAACGGTGGAGCGGTCAGTTGGTGCAGTTCTAAACAAAGCGTCGTGGCGGGATCTACGTGTGAAGCGGAGTACATAGCTGCTTCGGAAGCAGCAAATGAAGGAGTCTGGATGAAGGAGTTCATATCCGATCTAGGTGTCATACCTAGTGCATTGGGTCCAATGAAAATCTTTTGTGACAATACTGGTGCAATTGCCTTGGCGAAGGAATCCAGATTTCACAAGAGAACTAAGCACATCAAGAGACGCTTCAATTCCATCCGGGATCTAGTCCAGGTGGGAGACATAGAAATTTGCAAGATACATACGGATCTGAATGTTGCAGACCCGTTGACTAAGCCTCTTCCACGAGCAAAACATGATCAGCACCAAGGCTCCATGGGTGTTAGAATCATTACTGTGTAATCTAGATTATTGACTCTAGTGCAAGTGGGAGACTAAAGGAAATATGCCCTAGAGGCAATAATAAAGTTATTATTTGTTTCCTTATTCTCATGATAAATGTTTATTATTCATGCTAGAATTGTATTAACCGGAAACGTAATACATGTGTGAATACATAGACAAACAGATTGTCACTAGTATGCCTCTACTTGACTAGCTCGTTAATCAAAGATGGTTATGCTTCCTAGCCATTGACATGAGTTGTCATTTGATTAACGGGATCACATCATTAGGAGAATGATGTGATTGACTTGACCCATTCCGTTAGCTTACGACTCGATCGTCTAGTATGTTGCTATTTCTTTATTCATGACTTATACATGTTCCTATGACTACGAGATTTTGCAACTCCCGTTTACCGGAGGAACACTTTGTGTGCTACCAAATGTCACAACGTAACTGGGTGATTATAAAGGTGCTCTATAGGTGTCTCTGAAGGTACTTGTTGGGTTGGCGTATTTCAAGATTAGGATTTGTCACTCCGATTGTCGGAGAGGTATCTCTGGGCCCTCTCGGTAATACACATCACTTAAGCCTTGCAAGCATTGCAACTAATGAGTTAGTTGCTGGATGATGTATTACAGAACGAGTAAAGAGACTTGCCGGTAACGAGATTGAACTAGGTATTGAGATACCGACGATCGAATCTCGGGCAAGTAACATACCGATGACAAAGGGAACAACGTATGTTGTTAAGCAGTCTGACCGATAAAGATCTTCGTAGAATATGTGGGAGCCAATATGAGCATCTAAGTTCCGCTATTGGTTATTGACCGGAGACGTGTCTCGGTCATGTCTACATAGTTCTCGAACCCGTAGGGTCCGCACGCTTAACGTTTCGATGACAGTTATATTATGATTTTATATGTTTTGATGTACGGAAGGTTTTTCGGAGTCCCGGATATGATCACGGACATGATGAGGAGTCTTGAAATGGTCGAGACATGAAGATTGATATATTGGAAGCCTATATTTGGATATCGGAAGTGTTCCGGGTGAAATCGGGATTTTACCGGAGTACCGGAGGGGTTACCGGAACCCCCAGGGGGTTAATGGGCCATAGTGGGCCTTAGTGGAGAAGAGGAGAGGTGGCCAGGGCAAGGGCCGCGCGCCCCTCCCCCCTAGTCCTAATAGGACAAGGAGAGGGGGGCGCCCCCCCCTTTCCTTCTTCTCCTCCACCTCTTTCCCCTCTTCTCCTAATCCAACAAGGAAAAGGGAGGGAGTCCTACTCCCGGTAGGAGTAGGACTCCTCCTGGCGCGCCCCTCCTGGCCGGTGATACGTCTCCGTCGTATCTACTTTTACAAACACTTTTGTCCTTGTTTGGACTCTAACTTTCATGATTTGAATGGAACTAACCCGGACTGACGTTGTTTTCAGCAGAATTACCATGGTGTTATTTATGTGCAGAAACAAAAGTTCTCGGAATGACCTGAAACTTCACGGAGCAACTTTTTGGAAAATATAAAAAATACCTATAAAAGATGAAGGCCAGGGGTCCCACCACCTGTCCACGAGGGTGGGGGCACGCCCCCTACCTCGTGGGCCCCCTGGAGCTCCTCCGACTCCAACTCTATATATTGTGTTTCAGGGAGAGAAAAATCGGAGAGAAGAATTCATCGCGTTTTACGATATGGAGCCGCCGCCAAGCCCTAAAACCTCTCGGGAGGGCTGATCTGGAGTCCGTTCGGGGCTCCGGAGAGGGGAATCCGTCGCCATCGTCATCATCAACCATCCTCCATCACCAATTTCATGATGCTCACCGCTGTGCGTGAGTAATTCCATCGTAGGCTTGCTGGACGGTGATGGGTTGGATGGGATCTATCATGTAATCGAGTTAGTTTTGTTAGGGTTTGATCCCTAGTATCCTCTATGTTCTGAGATTGAGGTTGCTATGACTTTGCTATGCTTAATGCTTGTTACTAGGGCCCGAGTGCCATGATTTCAGATCTGAACCTATTATGTTTTCATCAATATATGAGAGCTCTTGATCCTATCTTGCAAGTATATAGTCACCTATTATGTGTTATGATCCGTTAACCCTGAAGTGACAATAATCAGGATACTTACCGGTGATGACCGTAGTTTGAGGATTTCATGTATTCACTATGTGTTAATGCTTTGTTCCGGTACTTTATTAAAAGGAGGCCTTAATATCCCTTAGTTTCCTTAAGGACCCCGCTGCCACAGGAGGGTAGGACAAAAGATGTCATGCAAGTTCTTTTCCATAAGCACGTATGACTATATTCGGAATACATGCCTACATTATATAAATGAACTGGAGCTAGTTCTGTGTCACCCTAGGTTATGATTGTGACATGATGAACGGCATCCGACATAATTCTCCATCACTGATCCATTGCCTACGAGCTTTCCATATTGTTGGGATCGTAGCAATAATTCAAAAAAAATTCCTACGTGTCACCAAGATCAATCTATGGAGAGACTAGCAACGAGAGAGAGGAGTGCATTGTGACGCCTCGGGTAATTAAGCTACAGTAAACCCTTGCTAATCATGCCAGGTCATCATAATTAAACTTTTGATCAACCTCACTTGTTTCAAACTGAGATCAAATTCAAATTCAAATAACAAGTCAAATTATAATTTCATAAAACAGTGAATTAAAAATGTTCAAAAGGTTGTAAGTATTCCCTAACCAATTAACAAACATCAAGCAACATTATTGGGAATGTTGATAGGCCTCTACGATATTTAAAACAGGAGCAAACAACATTTAAATTAACCATTTAAAAATAAATAGATATTTATCCTTTTCAAAATGTTTTAGAACTTTGCGTGCAGCTCCATTATATGACCCAATAATTATGTGGCAAGTTTGGTATTCAACAAAACTTATTTGATAGCTGGGACTAAATAGAAAACAAAAAATTAAATAAATGAAAAAAAATACAAAACCGAAAACAAAGAAAAGTAAAAAAGCAAATCCCCCTACTGGGCTTCAGCCCAGCAGGCCATCAGGCCGCCAAGGCTGGCCCAGCCGCCCCCCTGTATAACCCCCCAACCCTAACCGTGACCTAGTCCACTACCCCCACTGCCTGATCCCCACTCCCCCACTCTCCCCTCACTCCCTCGATTCAGATCGGGATCGAGGCGACCACACCCCCGACCCCGACGACACCGCCCCGGATCACCGTCGTCGTTGCCTCCTCGCCCTCCTCTCCCTCGCGCAGCGCCGCCACCCTGCGTCGCCGCTCGAGGACCCGCCCTCGCCGGACCGGTCCGTCTTCGGCTCCTCGCCGTCCTCTGTACCACCTCGCCACCCGGGTCCGCCCCTGCCGCCGTCGACCACGCCGGCGCCGCCCCGTCCCAGTCTCGTCCCCGTCTACCTCCCCGAGCACCGCTGCCCCCGGACCCTACACCCCCCGTGAGCTCCCTCTCCTCCAGTCGCCCGCATTCCCGTGCTACCGTCGTCGCCCGCACTCCCCGTGCTCGCGGCCTCCTCCCCCACACGCGCCTGGACCGCGCGCCCCACCATGCTCCGACCATCGCGCACGCTCGCGCCCCCCCCCCCCCCACGCTCCCTTGCCGCGGCCCCGCACACCCGTCACCTACTCCGGCGAGCCGCCCTGCGCACACTACCGCCGTCCGCCGTGGTCCCCCGCCTTACTGCTGCTCCACCATGGCCCCGCACGGCGCTCGCCACGCTCTCCCCGCTCTCCCCTGCCGCGCTACTCGCTGCCCCCCTCCCGTGCCGCACGCCGCGCCCGTCGCCTGCGCTCGCGCCGCCCGTGTAACCCCGTGTGTCGACCGCCCCCCACGCCTCCTAGCGTCGGACCTTGCGCACCCGCTCGTGTTGGCCTCGGCTGCTGCCAGCCACGGTGCCCCGACCCCCCTGCCACTCGGTCCGGTGGTCGTCCCGCTCGCGCCTCCCGCCCGCCCGGCCACCGCTCGCCGGGCCTCGCCCGGCATCGTCCATCTCCGGCCGGACTGGCCCCCGCCGCGCCCAACCTCGCCCCTGTCGGGCGCCCGCTCCTGGCGCCCGCACCGTTCGTGAATCCGGCGCCCGCTAAGCCCCTGGGGCCTATGACGAACGGGGCCCACGCCCCAGAATGAAAATGTTAAAAATATATATTAAATTAATTAAAAATGTATAAAGAATAATAATAATAATTAAAATAATTAATTAATTAATTAATCATGTTTAAATTAATCTAATCAATTAGTTAAGTTAATTAAACCCTAATTAGACTAAACAGTCAATGACGAACGGGACCCACCTGTTAGGTTGACCAGGTCAATGCTGACGTCATGATGACGTCAGCAAACACTATTCTGGATAATGTTGAATTTAAATAATTAACTAAATCCTAAAAATGATTTAAACCTTTTAAAATTAATATAAAATAAACCGTAGCTCGGATGAAAAAACTTTGAACATGAAAGTTGCTCAAAACGACGAGACGAATCCGGATACGCAACCCGTTCGTCCGCCACGCATCCCTAGCATAGCGAACACGCAACTTTCCCCCTCCGGTTCATCTGTCCGAAAACGTGAAACACCGGGGATATTTTCCCGGATGTTTCCCCCCTTCACCGGTACCACCCCATACCGCGTTAGAGCACTCCTAGCACCGCTACTTGCCATGTCATGCATCACTATGCATCTGTTTGCTTAAATATTTATTGTTTCTTCCCCCTCTTCTCTCGCTAGACACCGAGACCGATGCCACTGCTACCCAGTACGACTACGGTGTTGACGACCCCTCTCTCTTACCAGAGCAACCAGGCAAGCCCCCCCTTTGATCACCAGATATCGCCTATTCTTCTCTCTACTGCTTGCATTAGAGTAGTGTAGCATGTTACTGCTTTCCGTTATCCTATCCTGATGCATAGCCTGTCCTTACTACAACTGTTGATACCTTATCTGCAATCCTAAATGCTTAGTATAGGATGCTAGCTTACCATCAGTGGCCCTACATTCTTGTCCGTCTACCATGCTATACTACTGGGCCGTGATCACTTCGGGAGGTGATCACGGGCATATGATATATACTTATACTGTTACATTACTTATGATACTGTTCGGAGATGGGGGCTGAAGGGGCAGGTGGCTCCATCCAGGTAGTGGTGGGCCTGAGTTCCCGACGGCCCCCGACTGTTACTTTGAGGCGGAGCGACAGGGCAGGTTGAGGCCACCTAGGAGAGAGGTGGGCCTGCCCCTGGTCGGCGTTCACGGATACTTAACAGGTTTAACGAGATCTTGGTATTTGATCTGAGTCTGGCCACTGGCCTATACGCACTAACCATCTACGCAGGGACAGTTATGGGCACTCGACGTCGTGGTATCAGCCGAAGCATTCGTGACGTCAGCGACTGAGCGGCGCGCCCCGAATTGGACCGTAAGCCTGCTCTTGTATTAAGGGGGCTAGTTCTGCTTCCGGCCGCGTTCGCAACATGCAGGTGTGCAAAGGGCGATGGGCCCAGACCCCTGCGCCATAGTATTTAGACCGGCGTGATGACCTCTCTGTTGTGCCTAGGTAGGGCTGCGACGTGTTGATCTTCCGAGGCCGGGCATGACCCAGAAAAGTGTGTCCGGCCAAATGGGATCGAGCGTGTTGGGTTATGTGGTGCACCCCTGCAGGGAAGTTAAACTATTCGAATAGTCGTGATCTTCGGTAACAGGACGACTTGGAGTTGTACCTTGACCTTATGACAACTAGAACCGGATACCTAATAAAATACACCCTTCCAAGTGCCAGATACAATCGGTGATCGCTCTCTCACAGGGCGACGAGGGGAGGATCATCGGTTAGGATTATGCTATGCGATGCTACTTGGTGAACTTACCTTCTGCTCTCTTCTGCATGCTGCAAGATGGAGGTGGCCAGAAGTGTAGTCTTTGATAGGACTAGCTACCCCCCTCTTATTCCGGCATTCTGCAGTTCAGTCCACATATGATAGCCTTATTCCATTTGATACCAATGCATACATATGTAGTGTAGCTCCTTGCTTGTGAGTACTTTGGATGAGTACTCACGCTTGCTTTGCTCCCCCTTTTCCCCCTTCCTATACCCGGTTGCTGCGACCAGACGTTGGAGTCTAGGAGCCAGACGCCACCGTCGGCGACGACTCCTACTACACTGGAGGTGCCTACTACTACGTGCAGCCCGCTGGCGGCGACCATGAGTAGTTTAGGAGGATCCCAGGCAGGAGGCCTACGCCTCTTTCGATCTGTATCCCAGTTTGTGCTATTCTTCTTAAGGCAAACTTGTTTAACTTATGTCAGTACTCAGATATTGTTGCTTCCGCTGACTCGTCTATGATCAAGCTCTTGTATTCGAGCCCTCGAGGCCCCTGGCTTGTAATATGATGCTTGTATGACTTATTTTATTTGTAGAGTTGTGTTGTGATATCTTCCCGTGAATCCCTGATCTTGATCGTACACGTTTGCGTGTATGATTAGCGTACGGTCAAATCGGGGGCGTCACATGCATCTTCATACCCTTGAAGATCGCAATGCGGAAGCATTACAAGAACGCAGTTGATGGAGTCGTACACGCAGTGATTTAGATCGCGGTCGATTCCGATCTAAGCGCCGAAACAACGGCGCCTCCGCGTTCAACACACGTACAGCCCGGTGACGTCTCTCGTGCCTTGATCCATCAAGGAGAGAGGGAGAGGTTGGGGAAGACTCCGTCCAGCAGCAGCACGATGGCGTGGTGATGGTGGAGGAGCGTGGCACACCAGCAGGGCTTCGCCAAGCACTGCAAGAGATGAGGAGGAGAAGGTATTGGAGGGGAGGGGGCTGCGCCAAGTGCAAGGGTCTGGCCGCCCTCCCACCCCTCCACTATTTATAGGTGGGGAGAGGGGGGGCCCCTTAGATCCCATCTAGGGTTGGGGCGGCGGCCAAGGGGGGAGGGGTGCCTCCCAAGTCAAGTGGAGGCCCTTCCCCTTAGGGTTTCCCCTCTCCCATGCGCATGGGCCTTGGGGGGGCTGGTGCCCCTGGCCCATTAAGGCTAGGGAGCCCCCTACAGCCCATGCTACTGTATTGGACGTGGTGGAACATTTTCCGGACCTCCGGACCCCTCCGGAATCCTCCGGAAGCTTCTCGGTACAATACCGGAAAAAACCAAACTTTTCCTAGAACCCGAACAACAACTTTCCATATATAAATCTTTACCTCCAGACCATTCCGGAACTCCTCGTGACGTCCGGGATCTTATCCGGTACTCCGAACAACATTCTGTAACCGCGTACATACCTTCCCTATAACCCTAGCGTCATCGAACCTTAAGTGTGTAGACCCTACGGGCTCGGGAATCATGCAGACATGACCGAGACATCTCTCTCTGGTCAATAACCAACAGCGGGATCTGGATACCCATGTTGGCTCCCACATGTTCCACGATGATCTCATCAGATGAACCACGATGTCAAGGATTCAGTCAATCCCATATACAATTCCCTTTGTCTAGCAGTATAGTACTTGCCCGAGATTCGATCGTCGGTATCCCGAT
Organism: Triticum urartu; assembly: GCF_056163025.1. Lineage (NCBI taxonomy): Eukaryota > Viridiplantae > Streptophyta > Magnoliopsida > Poales > Poaceae > Triticum > Triticum urartu. Next base: position 151,067,784 of record NC_141878.1, read on the forward strand.
ACCTTGTTCAATATCGTTACCGGCAAGTCTCTTTACTCGTTCCATAACACATCATCCCGTGATCAACTCCTTGGTCACATTGTGCACATTATGATGATGTCCTACTGAGTGGGCCCAGAGATACCTCTCCGTTTACACGGAGTGACAAATCCCAGTCTCGATTCATGCCAACCCAACAGACACTTTCGGAGATACCCGTAGTGCACCTTTATAGCCACCCAGTTACGTTGTGACGTTTGGTACACCCAAAGCATTCCTACGGTATCCGGGAGTTGCACAATCTCATGGTCTAAGGAAATGATACTTGACATTAGAAAAGCTTTAGCATACGAACTACACGATCTTGTGCTAGGCTTAGGATTGGGTCTTGTCCATCACATCATTCTCCTAATGATGTGATCCCGTTATCAATGACATCCAATGTCCATGGTCAGGAAACCATGACCATCTATTGATCAACGAGCTAGTCAACTAGAGGCTTACTAGGGACATGTTGTGGTCTATGTATTCACACATGTATTACGGTTTCCGGTTAATACAGTTATAGCATGAACAAGAGACAATTATCATGAACAAGGAAATACAATAATAATCATTTTATTATTGCCTCTAGGGAATATTTCCAACAGTCTCCCACTTGCACTAGAGTCAATAATCTAGTTCACATCACTATGTGATTGTAATGAATCCAACACCCATGGGGTTTGTTCATATCTTGCTTGTGAGAGAGGTTTATCAGTCAATGGGTCTGAACCTTTCAGATCCATGTGTGCTTTACAAATCTCTATGTCATCTTGTAGATGCAGCTACCACGCGCTACTTGAAGCTATTCCAAATAACTGCTCTACTATACGAATCCGGTTTACTCCTCAGAGTCATCCGTATTAGTGTCAAAGTTTGCATCGACGTAACCCTTTACGACGAACTCTTTTACCACCTCCATAATCGAGAAAATTCCTTAGTCCACTAGTTACTAAGGATAAATTCGACCACTATCATGTGATCCATTCCTGGATTACTCTTGTACCCCTTGACTGACTCATGGCAAGGCACACTTCAGGTGCGGTACACAGCATAGCATACTATAGAGCCTACGTCTAAAGCATAGGGGACGACCTTCGTCCTTTCTCTCTCTTCTGCCGTGGTCAGGTCTTGAGTCTTACTCAATACTCACACCTTGTAACACAGCCAAGAACTCCTTCTTTGCTGATCTATTTTGAACTCCTTCAAAATCTTGTCACGGTATGTATTCATTTGAAAGTACTATTAAGCATTTTTGATCTATCCTTATATATCTTGATGCTCAATGTTCAAGTAGCTTAATCCAGGTTTTCATCGAAAAACACTTTTCAAATAACCCTGCATGCTTTCCAGAAATTCTACATCATTTCTGATCAACAATATGTTAACAACATATACTCATCAAAAATTCTATAGTGCTCCCACTCACTTCTTTGGAAATACAAGTTTCTCTTAAACTTTGTATAAACCCAAAATCTTTGATCATGTCATCAAAGCGTACATTCCAACTCCGAGATGCTTACTCCATTCCTTAGAAGGATTGTTGGAGCTTTGCATACTTGTCATCATCTTTTAGGATTGACAAAACCTTCTGGTTTTATCACATACAACCTTTCCTCAAGAAAAACGTCGAGGAAACAATGTTTTTGACATCCTATCTGCAAGATTTCATAAATAATACAGTAACTGCTAACATAATTCCAACAGACTCTTAGCATCGCTACGAGTGAGAAAGTCTCATCATAGTCAACTCCTTGAACTTGTCGGGAAACATCTTAACAACAAGTCGAGCTTTCTTAATGGTGACACTTACCATCATTGTCTGTCTTCCTTTTAAAATCCATCTGTACCCAACAGCCTTACGACCATCAAGTAGTTCTTTCAAAGTCTATACTTTGTTTTATACACGGATCCTCTCTCGGATTTTATGGCCTCGAGCCATTCTTCGGAATCTGGGCCCACCATCACTTCTCCATAGCTCGTAGGTTCATTGTTGTCTAGCAACATGACTTCCAAGACAGGATTACGTACCACTCTGAAGTAGTACGCATCCTTGTCGACCTATGAAGTTTGGTAGTGACTTGATCTGAAGTTTCATGATCACTATCATAAGATTCCACTTCAATTGGTGTAGGTGCCACAGGAACAACTTCCTGTGCCCTGCTACACACTAGTTGAAGTGACGGTTCAATAACCTCATCAAGTCTCCACCATCCTCCCACTCAATTCTTTCGAGAGAAACTTTTCCTCGAGAAAAGACCCGTTTCTAGAAACAATCACTTTTGCTTCCGGATCTGAAATAGGAGGTATACCCAACTATTTTTGGGTATTCTATGAAGATGCATTTATCCGCTTTGGGTTTGAGCTTATTAGCCTGAAACTTTTCACATAAGCATCGCAGCCCCAAACTTTTAAGAAACGACAGCTTAGGTTTCTCTAAACCTATAGTTCATACGGTGTCGTCTCAACGGAATTGTGTGGTGCCCTATTTAAAGTGAATGCGGTTGTCTCTAATGCCTAACCCATAAACGATAGTGGTAATTTGATAAGAGACATCATGGTATGCACCATATCCAATAGGGTGCAGTTATGATGTTAAGACACACCATCACACTATGGTGGTCCAAGCGGTATTAGTTGTGAAACAATTTCCACAATGTCTTAATTGTGTGCCAAACTCGTAACTCAGATATTCATCTCTATGATCATATCATAGACATTTTATCATCTTGTCATGACAATCTTCAACTTCACTCTGAAATTACTTAAACCTTTCAATAATTCAGACTTGTGTTTCATCAAGTAAATATACTCAGCATCTACTCAAATCATCTGTGAAGTAAGAACATAACGATATCCACTGCGTGCCTCAGCACTTATTGGACTGCACACATCAAAATGTATTACTTCCAACAAGTTGCTTTCTTGTTCCATCTTACTGAAAACAAGGCCTTTCAGTCATCTTGCCCATGTGGTATGATTTGCATGTCTCAAGTGATTCAAAATCAAGTGAGTCCAAACGATCCATCTGCATGGAGTTTCTTCATGCATATCTACCAATAGATATGGTTCGCATGTCTCAATCTTTTCAAAAATGAGTGAGTCCAAAGATCCATCAACATGGAGCTTCTTCATGCATTTTATACCAATATGACTCAAATGGCAGTGCCACAAGTACGTGGTACTATCATTACTATCTTATATCTTTTGGCATGAACATGTGTATCACTATGATCGAGATTCAATGAACCATTCATTTTAGGTGCAAGACCATTGAAGGTATTATTCAAATAAACAGAGTAACCATTATTCTCCTTAAATGAATAACCGTATTGCGATAAACATAATCCAATAATGTATATGCTCAACGCAAACACCAAATAACAATTATTTAGGTTTAACACCAATCTCGATGGTAGAGGGAGCATGTGATGCTTGATCATATCAACCTTGGAAACACTTCCAACACATATCGTCATCTCACCTTCAGCTAGTCTCCGTTTATTCTGTAGCCTTTTATTTTGAGTTACTAACACTTAGCAACTGAAGCGGTATTTTAATACCCTGGTGCTACTAGGAGTACTAGTAAAGTACACATTAATATAACGTATTTCCAAAATACTTCTGTCGACCTTGCCAGCCTTCTCATCTACCAAGTATCTAGGGTAGTTCTGCTTCAGTGATCGTTCCCCTCATTACAGAAGCACTTAGTCTCGGGTTTGGTTCAACCTTGGGTTTCTTCACTAGAGCAGCAGCTGATTTGTCGTCTCATGAAGTATCCCTTCTTTCCCTTGCCCTTCTTGAAACTAGTGGTTTAACCATCAACAATTGATGCTCCTACTTGATTTCTACTTTCGCGGTGTCAAACATCGTGAGTTGCTCAAGGATCATCATGTTTATCCCTGATATGTTATAGTTCATCACGAAGCTCCAATAGCTTGGTGGAAGTGACTATGGAGAATCATCACTATCTCATCTGGAAGTTAACTCCCACTCGATTCAAGCGATTGTAGTACTCAGACAATCTGAGCACATGCTCAACGATTTAGCTTTTCTCCCTTAGTTTGCAGGCTTAAGAAACTTGTCAGAGGTCTCATACCTCTTGACGTGGGCACTAGTCTGAAATCCCAATTTTAGTCTTTGGAACATCTCATATGTTCTGCGACGTTTCAAAAACCGTCTTTGGTGCCACAATTCTAAATCGTTAGCATTACGCGCTGAACTATCACATAGTCATCAAAACATGCATGTCAGATGTTTCCCAACATCTACAGATGACGCCCGAGGATCAACACACTGAGCGGTGCATTAAGTACATAATCCTTCTATGCAGCAATGAGGACAATCCTCAGTTTACGGACCCAGTCCGCATAGTTGCTACTGTCAACTCTCAACTAAATTTTCTCTAGGAACATATCTAAAACAGTAGAACTATAGCGCAAGCTATGACATAATTTGCAAAGACCTTTTGACTATGTTCATGATAATTAAGTTTATCTAATCAAATTATTCAATGAACTCCCACTTAGATAGACATCCCTCTAGTCATCTAAGTGATACATGATCCGAGTCAACTAGGCCATGTCCGATCATCACGTGAGACGGACTAGTCATCATCGGTGAACATCTTCATGTTGATCGTATCCACTATACGACTCATGTTCGACCTTTCGGTCTTCCGTGTTCCGAGGCCATGTCTGTACATGCTAGGCTCGTCAAGTTAACCTAAGTGTATTGCGTGTGTAAATCTGGCTTACACCCGTTGTATGCGAACGTTAGAACCTATCACACCCGATCATCACGTGGTGCTTCGGAACAACGGACCTTAGCAACGGTGCACAGTTAGGGAGAACACTTTCTTGAAATTATTATGAGGGATCATCTTATTTATGCTACCGTCGTTCTAAGAAAATAAGATGTAAACATGACAAACATCACATGCAAATCATAAAGTGACATGATATGGCCAATATCATCTTGCGCCTTTGATCTCCATCTTCGAGGCGCGACATGAACACCATCGTCACCGGCATGACACCATGATCTCCATCATCGTGTCTTCATGAAGTTGCCTCGCCAACTATTACTTCTACTACTATGGCTAACGGTTAGCAATAAAGTAAAGTAATTACACGGCGTTTTCATTGACACACAGGTCATAAATAAATTAAGACAACTCCTATGGCTCCTGCCGGTTGTCATACTCATCGACATGCAAGTCGTGATTCCTATTACAAGAACATGATCAATATCATGCATCACATATATCATTCATCACATCCTTTTGGCCATATCACATCACATGGCATATGCTGCAAAAACAAGTTAGACGTCCTCTAATTGTTGTTGCAAGTTTTTACGTGGCTACTATAGGTTTCTAGCAAGAACATTTTTCTTACCTACGCCAAAACCACAACGTGATATGCCAATTTCTATTTACCCTTCATAAGGACCCTTTTCATCTAATCCGATCTGACTAAAGTGGGAGAGACAGACACCCGCTAGCCACCTTATGCAACTAGTGCATGTCAGTCGGTGGAACCAGTCTCACATAAGCGTACATGTAAGGTCGGTCCGGGCCGCTTCATCCCACGATGCCGCCGAATCAAGATAAGACTAGTAACGGCAAGTAAATTGACAAAATCGACGCCCACAACAACTTGTGTTCTACTCGTGCATAGAAACTACGCATAGACCTAGCTCATGATGCCACTGTTGGGGATCGTAGCAATAATTCAAAAAAATTCCTACGTGTCACCAAGATCAATCTATGGAGAGACTAGCAACGAGAGAGAGGAGTGCATCTTCATACCCTTGAAGATCGCAATGCGGAAGCGTTACAAGAACGCGGTTGGTGGAGTCGTACACGCAGCGATTCAGATCGCGGTCGATTCCGATCTAATCGCCGAAACAACAGCGCATCCGCGTTCAACACACGTACAGCCCGGTGACGTCTCCCGCGCCTTGATCCAACAAGGAGAGAGGGAGAGGTTGGGGAAGACTCCGTCCAGCAGCAGCACGATGGCGTGGTGATGGTGGAGGAGCGTGGCACGCCAGCAGGGCTTCGCCAAGCACTGCAAGAGACGAGGAGGAGAAGGTATTGGAGGGGAGGGGGCTGCGCCAAGTGCAAGGGTCTAGCCGCCCTCCCACCCCTCCACTATTTATAGATGGGGGAGAGGGGGCCGGCCCCCTTAGATCCCATCTAGGGTTGGGGCGGCGGCCAAAGGGGGGAGGAGTGCCTCCCAAGTCAAGTGGATGCCCTCCCCCTTAGGGTTTCCCCTCTCCCATGCGCATGGGCCTTGGGGGGGCTGGTGCCCCTGGCCCATTAAGGCTAGGGAGCCCCCTACAGCCCATGCTACTGTATTGGACGTGGTGGAACATTTTCTGGACCTCCGGACCCCTCCGGAATCCTCCGGAAGCTTCCCGGTACAATACCGGAAAAAACCAAACTTTTCCTAGAACCCGAACAACAACTTTCCATATATAAATCTTTACCTCCAGACCATTCCGGAACTCCTCGTGACGTCCGGGATCTTATCCGGTACTCCGAACAACATTCTGTAACCGCGTACATACCTTCCCTATAACCCTAGCGTCATCAAACCTTAAGTGTGTAGACCCTACGGGCTCGGGAATCATGCAGACATGACCGAGACATCCCTCTCTGGTCAATAACCAACAGCGGGATCTGGATACCCATGTTGGCTCCCACATGTTCCACGATGATCTCATCAGATGAACCACGATGTCAAGGATTCAGTCAATCCCGTATACAATTCCCTTTGTCTAGCAGTATAGTACTTGCCCGAGATTCGATCGTCGGTATCCCGATACCTTGTTCAATCTCATTACCGGCAAGTCTCTTTACTCGTTCCGTAACACATCATCCCGTGATCAACTCCTTGGTCACATTGTGCACATTATGATGATGTCCTACTGAGTGGGCCCAGAGATACCTCTCCGTTTACACGGAGTGACAAATCCCAGTCTCGATTCGTGCCAACCCAACAGACACTTTCTGAGATACCCGTAGTGCACCTTTATAGCCACCCAGTTACGTTGTGACGTTTGGTACACCCAAAGCATTCCTACGGTATCCGGGAGTTGCACAATCTCATGGTCTAAGGAAATGATACTTGACATTAGAAAAGCTTTAGCATACGAACTACACGATCTTGTGCTAGGCTTAGGATTGGGTCTTGTCCATCACATCATTCTCCTAATGATGTGTTCCCATTATCAATGACATCCAATGTCCATGGTCAGGAAACCATGACCATCTATTGATCAACGAGCTAGTCAACTAGAGGCTTACTAGGGACATGTTGTGGTCTATGTATTCACACATGTATTACGGTTTCCGGTTAATACAATTATAGCATGAACAATAGACAATTATCATGAACAAGGAACTACAATAATAACCATTTTATTATTGCCTCTAGGGCATATTTCCAACACATATATTGTTCTTCGCTTATTTACTTTTCCGTTACTATTTCTATCATCACTACAAAATACCAAAGACACTACTTTTGCTACCGTTACCACTACTATCATATTACTTTGCTACTAAACACTTTGGTGTAGATATTAAGTTTTCGGGTGTGGTTGAATTGACAACTTAGCTGCTAATACTTGAGAATATTCTTTGGCTCCCCTTGTGTCGAATCAATAAATTTGGGTTGAATAGTCTACCCTCGAAAACTGTTGCGATCCCCTATACTTGTGGGTTATCAAGACCATTTTTTGGCGCCGTTGTCGGGGAGCATAGCTCTATTCTTTGAGTCACTTGGGATTTATATCTGCTTATCATTATGAAGAACTTGAGAGATCCAAAAACCAAGATTTATCCCTCAACTACGAGGGGAGGTAAGGAACTGCCATCTAGCTCTGCACTTGATTCACCTTCTGTTATGAGTAAGCTTGCGACACCTAAACCTGCTTCTGCTATTCATTCTGATATGTCGCATGTTATTGATGATGCTACTTCTGCTATGCATGATACTTATGATGAAACTACTTCTATGCTTGATACTAATGTGCCACTTGGTGAATTTCTTGATGAACAACTTGCTAGGGCTAGAGAGAATGAAAATATTGAATCTGATAATACTGATGAAATTGGTGATGAAGACTTGCCTATTATTCCTGAGGGTTATGCTTTTGATAAAGAAGCTTCTTTAGCTATTTTAACTTGCAAACATAGATACGAACTTAACAGGTTATTAGCTAAATGGAATCAGCAATCACTAAATGCTAGAATGAAACCTGACTCTGCTTTTGCTACTTCACCTATCTGTGTTACCGATAAGGATTATGAATTCTCTGTTGATCCTGATATAATTACTTTGGTTGAATCTGATCCTTTTCATGGCTATGAATCAGAAACTGTTGTGGCACATCTTACTAAATTGAATGATATAGCTACCCTGTTTACTAAAGATGAGAGAACTCACTACTTTTATATCCTTAAAATATTTCCGTTCTCATTAAAGGGTGATGCTAAGATAAGGTTTAATTCTCTTGATCGTGGTTGTGTGCGTAGTCCCCAGGATATGATTTATTACCTCTCTGCTAAATATTTCCCTGCTCATAAGAAACAAGCTGCCTTAAGGGATATATATAATTTTGTGCAAATTGAAGAAGAGAGTCTCCCACAAGCTTGGGGGAGGCTTATCAAATTATTTAATGCTTTGCATAATCATCCTCTTAAGAAAAATGAAATACTTGATATCTTTTATAATGGACTAACCGATGCTTCCAGAGATTACCTGGATAGTTGTGCTAGTTTTGTTTTCAGGGAAAGAACACCGGATGAAGCTAAAATTCTATTGAATAATATGTTGACAAATGAAAATAATTGGACACCTCCGGAGCCAATTCCTGAGCCTATTCCTAAACCAACTCCGAAGAAGAGAGGTATTCTATTTCTCTGTCCTGAAGATATGCAAGAGGCAAAGAAATCTATGAAAGAAAAAGGTATTAAAGCTGAAGATGTTAAGAATTTACCTCCTATTGAAGAAATACATGGTCTTAATTTACCGTTTGTCGAAGAAACATATGATCATAATCCATTACCTATTGAAGAAGCTCATGGTCTTGATAACCCGACACAGGTAGTAAAGGTAAATTCTCTCTATAGATATGATAAAGCTGAAATCCCATTTACTAAGTTTGCTAGCCCATGCTTAGATGAGTTTGATAAATTTATGGCTAAGAAGAAGACTTCAATGCTTATTTTGGTAGAAAATTGAAATACAATTCAAATATGCTTGAACACTTGGGTGATTATATGGCTAATGTCAAAGGTGAACTTAAACTTATTAGCAAACATGCTTCTATGGTTACCACTCAAGTAGAACATGTACTTAAAGCTCAAAATGATTTGCTCAATGAATTGAATAGTAAGAATAATGATAATGTTGTTAGAGTTATGACTAGGGGTGGTAAAATGACTCAGGAACCTTTGTATCCTGAAGGCCAGCCTAAGAGAATTGAGCAAGATTCTCAGAGAAATAATGTAGATGCACCTAGTCCTTCTAAAAGGAAGAAAAAGAAAAATGATAGGACTTTGCATGCTTCTAGTGAACCTGTTACTGAAACACCTGAGAATCCAAATGATATTTCTATTTCTGATGCTGAAACACAATCTGGTAATGAACCTAAAACTAGTGATAATGTTAATGATAATGTTCATGATGATGCTCAACCTAGCAATGATAATGATATAGAAATTGAACATGCTGTTGATCTTGATAACCCACAATCAAAGAATCAACGTTATGATAAGAAAGACTTTGTTGCTAGGAAACATGGTAAAGAAAGAGAGCCTTGGGTTCAGAAACCCATGCCTTTTCCTCCCAAACCATCCAAGAAAAATGATGATGAGGATTTTGAGCGCTTTGCTAAAATGATTAGACCTATCTTTTTGCGTATGCGATTAACTGATATGCTCAAAATGAATCCTTATGCTAAGTATATGAAAGAAATTGTTACTAACAAAAGAAAGATACCGGAAGCTGAAATTTCCACCATGCTTGCTAATTATACTTTTAAGGGTGGAATACCTAAGAAACTAGGAGATCCCGGTGTACCAACTATACCATGCTCCATTAAAAGAAACTATGTTAAAACTGCTTTATGTGATCTTGGAGCCGGTGTTAGTGTTATGCCTCTCTCTTTATATCGTAGACTTGATTTGAATAAGTTGACACCTACTGAAATATCTTTGCAAATGGCTGATAAATCAACTGCTATACCTGTCGGTATTTGTGAGGATGTGCCTGTTGTAGTTGCAAATGTTACTATTTTAACGGACTTTGTTAATCTTGGTATTCCCGAGGACGATAGTATGTCTATTATTCTTGGAAGACCCTTTTTGAATACTGCAGGGGCTGTTATTGATTGCACTAAAGGCAATGTCACTTTTCATGTTAATGGTAATGAGCATACGGTACACTTTCCGAGGAAACAACCTCAAGTCTAGAGTATCAATTATATTGGAAAAATTCCATCGATTATATTTGGAGGTTTTGAATTTCCTCTTCCTACTGTTAAGAAGAAATATGATATTCTTATTATTGGGGATGTGCATATCCCCGTTGAGGTAACATAGTGTTATTCGAAATTTCTCCGGTTCCATGTGTATTCGGAATGAGTTCGTTAATAAGACTTGATCAACCTTGTTAGTGGATTCCTTTTGATGAGTATGAGATGGATGAAACTAGAAGGCACAACCTTTTGTACCCCATTTTTACTTTTTGTTATTTATATTAAATAAAATAACAATAAGTATTTTCTGTCTGTTATCTGATTATCCGTGCAATATAAAAATACCCCGAAAATAAAAGTTCTCCAAATGCCCTGAAATTTAAATATGATTTTTTTTTCTAGAATATTTGAGGATATTTGGCACTGAGAACACAGCAGGGGGGTCACCCACCTGCCCACGAGGGTGGAGAGCGCGCCCTACCCCCCTGGGCGCGCCCCCTACCTCATGGGCCCACGGTGGCCCTCCTCCACTTATCCTTTCACCCACACACTCCTTCTTCCTCCCACAAACATGAATAACCAGCTCAAACCCGAGTCCAAGCTCGTTTTGCTGCCATTTTCGATCTCCTTGCTCAAAGCACCTCTCACAAAACTGCTTGGGGAGATTGTTCCTTGGTATGTGACTCCTCCATTGGTCCAATTAGTTTTTGTTCTAGTGCTTTATTCATTGCAAATTTGTGTTGCCTAGGTGACCATGTTCTTGAGCTTTCATGTCAAATTTATATGGTTCCAAGTAGTTTTGATGCATGATATAGGCTCTAGGCACTTGTAGGAGTAGTTGCTATCAATATTATTGAGTTTGGTTACTTTTATTTTGAAGTTACTAAAAATTTCAGAATTTTTCAGAAAATGATGAAGAGACTTTTGAGGGGCTCATCGAGCCGAAGCTCGAAGGAAAAGGCACAGAAGCCTAAGTATAATCTGCCTCGCACCGCGGAGGTTCAGTCGTGTGAATGGCCTTCCGATGATTTCTTGAGAGCAGCCAGGATTTATGAAGATTTTTATGAATTGGCTAAGAATGCAGGCCTCACCGCTTTCCTCCACGACCAACGCGGTCAGTATCTCTTACGCATAAATATCTTTGTGCAAAACTTTCATTTCCATTCTAGGAGCTCACCACCTATGGTGGAGTTTCATTTATATGATGAGCATAAGGAGATATCACTTTATGATTTTTGTCGGGTTTGTTTAGTCCCTTTCGAGGGCAAGACAGAGGAACCACATCGCGAGGATGTGGATGGATTTATTGATACTATCACTGTAGGGGAAACAAGGAAGGTTTCCGATGCATGAATCACTAGCATACATTTTCCTGTTTTACGCTATTTTGCATTATTTGCTAGTCGTTGTTTAATTGGTCGCGGAAACTATGGAAACCTTAGTGTTCCTGATATTATTATTTTGCTCCACGGTTTATTCAGTGATAACTCTGTTAGTATGGGCGGCATTATTGCTAAACGGTTAAGTCTGAACCATACAAAGGGCCCCATCTTTGGAGGCATCTATGCTTCACGCCTAGCTACACATTTTAACATACCTATTAGGCATTATGAGAAGGAAGAAAAAGTGCTGCCTCGTGTTTATTTAGATTATAAGAGTATGGTGGCACATGATTTCATTGTTAAGAATAGGGAAGGAGAGCTTAAATACAAATTGTTCTTCGATAAACACCATCCTGAGACTATTACCCTGCCTGCTCCTTCTTTGTTTGATTTATCTACAGGCCAGTACCTTGTTCTGTTAGAGGCTATTCACGCCTACCGGAACCCTGCACCAGCCATGGAGCCAGAGCCGGAACCACAAGTTGATCCTTCACAACAGTCTAATTACCAGTGGGATCCGGAGATGATTGCCAACCAGTGGCAATCGGAGTCTTCTTCTTCTTCGCAGTACGACCCCAACTATTATTATGGATATCCGCCAGGCCAGCCATGGCCATAGACCAACTTAGGCCAAAAGCCTAAGCTTGGGGTAGTACGTATTTCCCACCGACATTACATTTATGTTCACACACTCATTGCTAGATGTCGGTGCTCATACTTTTTCATTGTATCATCCATGATAGTTTATTTTTCTTTTTATGCTTTCTTCTTGTGTGTTTAATAAACCTTAAGAAAAACCAAAAAAATTAGTTGTAGCTTTTAATTAGTTTACTTTCCATGCTTGTAGTTCTTTTTGCTTGTTGGGAGCTTTTCCATGTAAATAGTTTTATTTCTTTTGTTTTCTTTGGGGGTCGATAGGAGAAGACCATGATTAAATTGTTGAAGTTGCTCTTATATGAATAAATGTTGATCTGACAAAAGAGCCCATATTGCCGTGTCTTCTCCTGTTTATTGAATGCTTGTAGATTCCAGCTTAGTCCAATGCACATGCACAATTATTATTATTCACATCGTTCGGTCGTGCAAGTGAAAGGCAATTATGACGATATATGATGGACTGACTGAGATGAGAAAGGCTGGTATGAACTCGACCTCTTTTGTTTTTGTAAATATGATTAGTTCATCGTTCCTGATTCGGCCTATTATGAATAAACATGTTTGCAATGACAACTAGAGATCATAGTTCTTGTGCCATGCTTGATTAGCTATGAGTTATAATGGTTTACCTTGCGTGCCAACATGCTATTGAAATGGTTATGATGTGGTATGATAGGGTGGTATCCTCCTCTGAATGATTTAAGTGACTTGACTTGGCGCATGTTCACGCACGTAGTTGAAACAAAATCAACATAGCCTTCACGATATTTATATTCATGGTGGATTATATCCTACTCATGCTTGCATTCGGTGTTGATTAATTTTAATGCATGTTCATGACTATTGTCGCTCTCTAGCTGGTCGCTTCCCAGTCTTTTGCTAGCCTTCACCTGTACTAAGCGGGAATACTGCTTGTGCATCCAACTCCATAAACCCCAAAGTTATTCCATATGAGTCCACCATACCTACCTATATACAGTATCTACCTGCCGTTCCAAGTAAATTTGTATGTGCCAAACTCTAAACCTTCAAATAAATATCCTATTTTATATGCCCGAATAGCTCATGTATCAACTAGGGCTGTCCGTATCTTCCATGATAGGCGGGTTATTCTCAAGAGGAGTGGACTCCGCTCCTCACTCACGAGAAAAATGGCTGGTCACCGGGATGCCCAGTCCCATGCTTTATGCAAACTAAATCAAAATAATTGCAAACAAAACTCCCCATGGGACTCTTGTTAGTTGGAGGCACTCGTTGTTTCGAGCAAGCCATGGATTGATGCTTGTTGGTGGAAGGGGGAGTATAAACTTTACCATTCTGTTTGGGAACCGCCTATAATGTGTGTAGCATGGAAGATATCGCCATCTCTTGGTTGTTATGTTGACAATGAAAGTATACCGCTCAAAATATTATTCACCTCTATTTCAAAACCGAGCTCTGGCACCTCTACAAATCCCTTCTTCCCTCTGCGAAGGGCCTATCTATTTACTTTTATGCTGAGTCATCATCCTGTTATTAAAAAGCACCAGTTGGAGAGCACCGCTGTCATTTGCATTCATTATTGTTAGTTTACATTGGGTATGACTTGACTGGATCTCTTTTACCATGAATTACAATGTCTAGTCGGTCCTTGATCTTTAAAGGTGCTCTGCATTTATGTTTTGCGGTCTCAGAAAGGGCTAGCAAGATACCATCTTGTTATATCATATTATGATTGTTTTGAGAAAGTGTTGTCATCCAAGATTTATTATTATTGCTCGCTAGTTGATTATGCCATTGATATGAGTAAACTTGAGACCTAAGCGTTATTGCGAATGTGGTTAGTTATAATCTTTGCTGAAAACTTGAATGTTGGCTTTACATATTTACAACAACAAGAGCAAACAGAGTTTGTAAAAGTTTTTCTTTATCACTTTCAGTTTGTCAACTGAATTGCTTGAGGATAAGCAAAGGTTTAAGCTTGGGTGAGCTGATACGTCTCCGTCGTATCTACTTTTTCAAACATTTTTGCCCTTGTTTTGGACTCTAACTTGCATGATTTGAATGGAACTAACCTGGACTGACGCTGTTTTCAGCAGAATTACCATGGTGTTATTTATGTGCAGAAACAGAAGTTCTCGGAATGACCTGAAACTTCACGGAGCAACTTTTTGGAAAATATAAAAAATACCTGCAAAAGAGAAGGCCAGGGGGCCCACCACCTGTCCACGAGGGTGGGGGCGCGCCTGCCCCCCTAGGGCGCGCCCCCTACCTCGTGGGCCCCCTGGAGCTCCTCCGACTCCAACTCCAACTCTATATATTGTGTTTCGGTGAGAAAAAAATCAGATAGAAGAATTCGTCGCGTTTTACAATACGGAGCCGCCGCCAAAGCCCTAAAACCTCTTGGGAGGGCTGATCTGGAGTCCGTTCGGGGCTCCGGAGAGGGGAATCCGTCGCCATCGTCATCATCAACCATCCTCCATCACCAATTTCATGATGCTCACCGCCGTGCGTGAGTAATTCCATCGTAGGCTTGCTGGATGGGATCTATCATGTAATCGAGTTAGTTTTGTTAGGGTTTGATCCCTAGTATCCACTATGTTCTGAGATTGATGTTGCTATGACTTTTCTATGCTTAATGCTTGTCACTAGGGCCCGAGTTCCATGATTTCAGATCTGAACCTATTATGTTTTCATCAATATATGAGAGTTCTTGATCCTATCTTGCAAGTATATAGTCACCTATTATGTGTTATGATCCGTTAACCCCGAAGTGACAATAATCGGGATACTTACCGGTGATGATCGTAGTTTGAGGAGTTCATGTATTCACTATGTGTTAATGCTTTGTTTCAGTACTCTATTAAAAGGAGGCCTTAATATCCCTTAGTTTCCGTAAGGACCCCGCTGCCACGGGAGGGTAGGACAAAAGATGACATGCAAGTTCTTTTCCATAAGCACGTATGACTGTATTCAGAATACATGCCTACATTATATCAATGAACTAGAGCTAGTTCTATGTCACCCTAGGTTATGATTGTTACATGATGAACCACATCCGGCATAATTCTCCATCACTGATCCATTGCCTACGAGCTTTTCATATATTGTTCTTCGCTTATTTACTTTTCCGTTGTTATTGCTATCATCACTACAAAATACCAAAAACACTACTTTTGCTACTGTTACCACTACTATCATATTACTTTGCTACTAAACACTTTGCTACAGATATTAAGTTTCCAGGTGTGGTTGAATTGACAACTCAGCTGCTAATACTTGAGAATATTCTTTGGCTCCCCTTGTGTCGAATCAATAAATTTGAGTTGAATACTCTACCCTCGAAAACTGTTGCGATCCCCTATACTTGTGGGTTATCAACCGGCTGCACCTCCCCCTTGCTCCTTTATATACGGGGGCAGGGGGCACCCTAGAGACAACAATTGATCGTTTGATCTTTTAGCCGTGTGCGGTGCCCCCCTCCACCATAGTCCACCTCGATAATACTGTAGCGGTGCTTAGGCGAAGCCCTACGTCGATAGAACATCATCATCATCACCACGCCGTCGTGCTGACGGAACTCTCCCTCAACACTCGGCTGGATCGGAGTTCGAGGGACGTCATCGGGCTGAACGTGTGCTAAACTCGGAGGTGTCGTACGTTCGGTACTTGATCGGTCGGATCGTGAAGACGTACGACTACATCAACCGTGTTGTGCTAACGCTTCCACTTTCGGTCTACGAGGGTACATGGACAATACTATCCCCTCTCGTTGTTGTGCATCACCATGATCTTGCGTGTGCGTAGGAAATTTTTGAAATTACTACATTCCCCAACACTATTAAAGCCCTCCCCTCTTCTACCTCTAGATCTATCAATTTTAACTTGAGTTGTTCCCCGCGATTGGCCTTTAAAAGCTCCCCGCCTTTGATTGCTCTAACTAATTCTCTCCAAACTTTAAGGAATCAAAGAGGAACCAAATATGAAACATAGTATGAACTTTCGGATATACCTTCTCTGACTTTAGTTATTTATGTACCCTTACCTTTACCATGTGATTGCTAGTTAGCTTGTTGCTCTTTCTTACCATCTTTTTTTTGAACACCACCTAACATTAATTAACCAGAGAGAAACTTACAATCTTTCAATACAAAATTCACCACACAGGGCGGTACATCATTAACAAGAATACCATCGGATCTATTGTCAAAACTAAATTTTGCTATTAGATGAGCCACCACATTGGCAGATCGACTAATCTTAGCCATTTGAAAGTTGTTTATCAGCTTAGATAAGATCAGTGATTCCTTCTTCAAATCGACCAACAATGACCTATCAAGGTTCTCTGTTGCAAGAGTTGCCACAACAAATGCACAATCAGTCTCTAAAATAATAGGATTGTGGAGAGGTATACCTATGTATAGACCAGCAATGCGTGCCCTTAGCTCTGCTTCCTCCACACTTTGACACGATCCAATGAAGTCCCAAGAAGAGACAATGACTTCCCCAGCCGCATTCCTAACCACCACACCGACACTTGCTTCTCTGGTGCTCTCTACAAAGCTTGCGTCAACATTAACCATCTTTAGCTAGCTTGTGTTGCCATATAGGTTGTTCACATCATAGTTGCATATCTAAATAGCTTCCTTTATACGCATTATCCCTGAAATTGTTTAAAAAAACTAAAAATCCGTACTCACATATAAACACCCTCTAGTAGACCTCATTGATCCTTTGAAAGGATCGAGAAGAGGTGTCTAGAGGGGGGATTAGACACTAAGTGCTGAAAGTTGCAGTTTTTAATTTCTTTAAGTTGAAGTGGAGTTTTGGCACAATTTTAACAATCACAATACATATCAAGCAAGCATGCAAAGAGTATATGAGCAGCGGAAAGTAAAGCATGCAACTTGCAAGAATGTAAAGAGATGGGATTGGAGTGTGCAAATGCAATTTGGAGACACGGAGATTTTTGAGACGTGGTTCCGATAGGTGGTGATATCGTACATCCACGTTGATGGAGACTTCAACCCACGAAGGGTAACGGCTGCGCGAGTCCACGGAGGGCTCCACCCACGAAGGGTCCACAAAGAAGCAACCTTGTCTATCCCACCATGGTCGTCGCCCACGAAGGACTTGCCTCACTAGCGGTAGATCTTCACAAAGTAGGCGATCTCCTTGCCCTTACAAACTCCTTGGTTCAACTCCACAATCTTGTC
This sequence comes from Triticum urartu, assembly GCF_056163025.1. Taxonomy (NCBI): domain Eukaryota; kingdom Viridiplantae; phylum Streptophyta; class Magnoliopsida; order Poales; family Poaceae; genus Triticum; species Triticum urartu. The sequence goes on from NC_141878.1 coordinate 151,085,533, forward strand.
GGAGGCTCCCAAGTGACACCTAGCCAATCTAGGAGACACCACTCTCCAAGAAGTAACAAATGGTGTGTTGATGATGAACTCCTTGCTCTTGTGCTTCAAATGATAGTCTCCCCAACACTCAACTCTCTCACACAGGATATGGATTTGGTGGAAAGAAGATTTGAGTGGAAAGCAACTTGGGGAAGGCTAGAGATCAAGATTCATATGGTAAGAATGGAATATCTTGGCCTCAACACAAGTGTAGGTGGTTCTCTCTCAGAAAACGTAGGTTGGAAGTGTAGGTTCGTTCTGATGGCTCTCTCCGCGAATGAAGAGGTGGTGGAGGGGTATATATAGCCTCCAGACAAAATCTAACCATTACACACAACTTGCCAATCTCGGTGGGACCGAATTGATAAACTCGGTCGGACCGATTCAGCAAAGCTAGTGACCGTTAGGGTTTTTGGTGGGACCGACTGGATCAACTCGGTGGGACCGATGTGCTAGGATTAGGGTAAATCCAAAACTCGGTTTGACCGATTACTCAAACTCGGTGGGACCGATTTGGGTAATGAGCGAAACAGAGAGTTGGCCAAGCAAACTTGGTGGGGCCGATTGCATATCTCGGTGGGACCGAAAATATTGCAATAGGTAACAGAGAGTTTGCAAGCCCATCTCGGTGAGACTGAGATCCCATCGGTGAGACCGAACTGATTAGGGTTTCTGGCAGTGGCTATGTCAACTGAACTCGGTGGCTCCAGATAGAAAGAATCGGTGGGGCCGAGTTGGATATTTGGTGTGGGACATATTTGGAAGTGAGAAAGTGGTTGAGGGCTTTGGAGCATATCACTAAGCACTTTGAGCAAGCAAGCCATTAAGCAACACCTCATCCCTTCTTAATAGTATTGGCTTTTCCTATAGACTCAATGTGATCTTGGATCACTAAAATAGAAAATGTAGAGCCTTGAGCTTGGAACTTGAGCCAATCCTTTGTCCTTAACATTTTGAAGGGGTTCCACATCCTCTAGTCCATGCCACTTCATTGTTGAATTTATCTGAAACATAATAGGTAAAAGTGTTGGTCCAACAAAAGATATGTTGATATTAATTACCAAAACCATTTAGGGAGCACTTATGCTTTCATCCTTTGAGTTTGGGGTGAAACCCATGGTTAGACATTGCGAAGGATAGTGGTCAAATGATAAAAATTACGCACCCATGCGCCCCCAAGGTACGACAGGTGGTGCTCCAATAACAATTTGTTTGCAACTGTTTTCCATTCACCCGGTTTCCGTTCGTTTTTGGCCATATTATGTTTCTCTTTCTATTTATACTTTTAACTCGTTTCACTTTTTGCATCAGGTTTCTTCCCTTTTGTCAGGATTTCTGTTTCATTTTTGTATTCGCTGGTTTTCTTCCTTTTTTTTCTGTGTCATTTTTCTTCTATTTTTAGATTCTTAAACGTTTTTTAAATTTTATGAACCTATTTTAAAATCCTACGACATCTACAAAAACTCCATGAAATTTTCTATAATTTGTTGCATATTTTAGTTAAAATGTGGACAGTTTTTAAAATTCATGAAGATTTTATAATCATTAATATTTTTATAAAATTATGAACATTTTTAATCGATATAATATCTTTTAAAATAGTACTACCTCTGCAACTCAATATCCAACGTTCTCGCAGTTTAATTAAAATGTAAAAACGTCTTACATTGACTTACAGAGATAGTACTAGTTATTTACCTATTTTGTTTTTTTGTCTACATCCGAGCAAGCGGGCAAGTTGTAGGGCCTAATGGTTTTCTACAAGAGTTATAAGAGCGAGCGGTTTTTCAGCGGCTTCACCTCGCATGAGAGCGCTAAATGGGTCGAGCCTATAGGGTGTTATGTCCATATCTATAACATCTCTACTCCTAGTATCTCAGTTGGTAGCCTGGTACGTTGGTTTATTTTTGTTTGATTTTATTTCGTCTCATCTCCCATCATCCCTGTATCATTAGTTTTTTATTCCTTCTATTAAAAACCCAAATTCGGGAGATCTTGTTTCATGCTTGCTTTGGTAGGTGTTGATTCAATTCAATCATGTAAATAACAGGCAATAGAGAATCAGAAAATCGCACTGAGATCATCTTCCTGAAAGAAAGATATAAGATTTTTCTCGATAACCTTCCAAAAAAATCAAATATTCCCCATAAAATTTTATATCTACTATTAATTGACAATCACAAGTTTTCTAATACAACAATTTTTTTTCTTCTTATGGGCGTATACATCCACGCGCCCTTGCAGAGGGATGACATGCACGACACCATGCAGGACGCCATGGCTGGGCCTCACGCCTGCGCGATGCTCGAAAAAGCCAGTGCGTGGATTCGAGAATGACCATGTCGGGAGGCGAGTCATCGGACCAACACATACAGGCGTTCCTGGACGCGGTCATATTGTATTTCTTCTCAGTCATACGAAGAGTTAGACAAGCTATATTCTCAAATCAAGTGTGTCCATTCAAATGTTAAGAAATTCATTAAGGAAATGTTTTCTACAATACTTGATAGTCGTCGTCGTTCGTGGCATACATCCATGTGAAAAAAATATGAAAATCAAACGGTAAATCAATTTGGAAATCAGACCATTGACAAAATTAATTAACTCACACTGAATCAATTTGAAAATCCATTTAGTATACAATTAATTAAGTACATTTAATGCCTACGGATAATTAGAAGTAGGTTTTTTCCAATTAGGCGGATAATTAATTGATTTGGTTGGTAATTAATTAGGCATGCAGAGAATTAGGTAGGCCGTTAATTATTTGTATACTTAATTAATCATGCAAGTAGTTAATCACGCTGAATCATTTTGAAAGCGCTCGTGGGCAACTGTTTGACCAACAAGCTCTCAGCGGCTTGGCCGAACACCGCCTGCCAACATGGACAACAGCCACCATGCGCTCACGACATGGGCGCCCTAGCGTTCACCAAGATGGATGAAGACCATGCTCGACAAGATGTCCACACGTTGATGGTTGTTGAAAAGTTTGCGGGGAAGAACAACACGACACAACATTGGTCACGTGGTTCATGCTTTAGGTGAAAGAAAGAGTGTTCCAAGAATAAGAAGAAAAAAAACTAAAGCCACCAAGTGGTCCATGGTGTTGGAGAAGGAAAGAGTGTACCAAAAATAAAACAAAAAAAGAAAGACAGATTATTCTAGAAAATAAGTAGGAGCGAGAACTAAAACTGACGAGGAAGGATGAAAAAGAAGATGAGGTGTCGCTGACGAACATACGGATGTTGACGTGGTGTTGGTTGGCGCCAACGAAACAGGTTGGCGCCAACGAAACAGATTGGCGCCAACGAAACAGGTTGGCGGGGAGGCTAGGAGTAGAAGATGTAGGGAAGGACTAGGAAGAGAAGAGCATCAATTACCCCTTACAACAATGAATGGTATATAGACTGGAGGTGGAGCTTATTGATAATTAGAAATATATTCAGATTGCCACTCGCCTCCAACGTCATTGTACATTTTACAAAGTTGAATGTGCCTTTAAGAATGATTTGTATAGTTATGTGTTGTTTTGTGTCGATAGTATATGTTAGTTTAACCACTCTATTATATTGTAAATATGAAAGATTTCATTCCTACTGCAATGCACGACAATGGTGAGGTGGGCGTCATCTGGTTTCAAGAGAGGTGGCTCCAGCGAGAAATGTCCCGCTACAGCAGGAAACTGAGAGGAAAGGGAATGACCTGACAGAAAAAGAAAATGATGCATCGTGAGGTGGGGTCTTGTGTTGGGCTCGGTTTCTGAGGATAAGATGGTGAATAGCTCGTAGCAAAGTACGGCCTTCTGCTAGTAAAACATTAGTTGCTTGCTCGTGCGGACAATCTCATTTTTTGCATTTTTTGACAGAGTAAAGAAACATTATTAAAGAAATATTTATTTATTTGAAAAAAATGAATTTGTTTCGAGATGTTCACAATTTTATTTAAATGTAACTAGATTTTAAAATATTCAAAAAATTCAAAAAAAATTCCACATCTTTTAAATGTTCGAGTATATTTAAACTTTTTAATGAATTTTTAAAACTAATAAAAAATAAATATAAAGTGAATTATTTAAAAACATTCCCAAATTATATCAAGAATTATAAGGAAATCAATTTTCTGAAAATATTGTCAAAATTTTAAAAAGGATTCACAATTTTTTTAAATGATAACTAGAATGGTTCATAAATTTTAAAAAGTTCATGAATTTTTAAAGTGCCCTCAATCTTTTAGACAAGTCATGTGTTTCAAATATTTTCACTCATTTAAAATTGTTCATGCACTTTCAAAAGATGTTCACGGGTTAAAAAATTAAACAAAGAATAAAATAAAAAATAAGAAGAGAAAACAAGTGAAAATAAATCAGAAATTAAATGATAAATTAATAATAAAAGAAAGATAAGAACCTAATAGAAAAAGTTAAAGCATGGAAAAAAGCTGGTAGAGAAACGCGGCTGGACAAGTTAATATAAACAAAATTGATGGAGGTGTCTAGCCATCTAGTATAGTTTTTGTGCCAATTAGACATATCTATTCAACGCCATTAGCTTAGAATAGAAGAATTGCTTAATATTGGGTACCCCGTAGTTGGGCTTGTCTCTGACTTTCCAGGTTGCGCAATTGGGCTTGCCTCTATTTGCTGGGCTTTCTAGTTGTGACTTAGACTTTGATAATCGGTCACTTTTGTCTACGCTTTTGCGAGGTAATATCAACTGAGAAAGAAGCTAGTGCCACTTAAATTCAAAAAGAAGACCTCTATGGTGAAAAAGGATTCCTCATCCACAACATCTGAATTATTAGCTTTGCATCTTGCTGGCCATCAAGAAATAACCTCCTCTTTTCAATTTTCTTTCAGCAACCAAGCTGTTTCGAACATGAATTAGTATGGGGTAAAGCTCTATCTTCCCCTTCTACCAATAAAAGAGATGCGTGATCAGATACAGCCTCAAGCAAACTTCTCAAAAAAGCAAACAAAAAAACATGAACCGATGAAAGCTCTATCAAGCACTCAACTTCAACATTGAACTCATTGAAGGTTGCCATCCTTATAATATGCACATTAACATTCTTCTTTTTTCGTGGCAGAACCTAATCAGATTTCAATCTCCACCCATTACGTTTGGTAAGTCGGTGATGTGCACCCTTGATGTCATTTTTGCAAACAAATCATTTGTAAGCTCCCGTTGAGTAGGGTCATACACATTAATCATAACCCTAGAGAATTTCTCTTGTATCCTTGACAATTATAATGGGTGCACCAGACCCCACAAATACAACATCTATCAAAATCATCCAACCTCACACCTATCAACAATCCACCTGCAGCACGCCAGCTCCAATTTTCTACTGGGCGTTGCTTTACCTCGCTTCTAGCGAGCCTGAGTATTGTCTCGCCTAAGGTAGAGCCTTTAGTACGCCAACATGTGCTACAACGCCAATTGTTAGTTAGTTTTTTTTAGTTTTGATTTTTTGATTTCTATTTTTACACTCTAGAAATATTCTAGATATATAGGTATAATTAAATTTCACAAATTACTTTTTATAAAATTATTAAAATCGCATGCACATAAAAAAACTCATGTATTGTTAACTTTTTGTTCAGGCGGCTTTATAAAAATGTTTGGATCATTCAAAAAATTGTATAATTTAGAAAATAGTGACACATTTAAGAATATGTTCATGATATTTTCTAAATATCTCATTAAAATATAAGAAATTTATCAAATAATTCCTAAAAAATCATTCACAAAAATGTTCATCACATTCATAAAATGTTCACACAAAAATCACTCAATGAAGATGTCCGTGAAATTTGAAAAAAACAATCCGTACAGTGTAGAAATTTGTTCGCACAGTTTAAAAAATATCCATAACATTTTTTTTGCAACATTTCATAAAATATTTATAAAAACTAAAAAAAGCTTCACGTGTTACAAAAAATATTTAATTAGATAAAATATGGCCCCCTTTTATTTAAAAATGCTCAATGACTTCAATTGTTCACTCCCCAACGTGCTAACGGAATATTCTTAAAAAGTGTTAGGTACAACTGTTCACTTTCCAACGTGTGGTTGAATGGTTAGAGTGACAGATGTCAGAGACGCTGCCATTGGGCGTCGCCAGTGACTTTAGTCCCAGCTCGAATATGGGAGGGGGCTAGGACCACCTTATAAGAAAGAGTGCCACACTCCCTTCAGGTAGTCTTTTGAAATGTGGTGGGCTCTTTGCTTGTAGTGGTGTGTTCGATGCGCACCGGAAACGTCCGAACATATGCCGGAGGTTGGGAGCCTGGCCTGGGACGCTAACAATTGGTATCAAAGCTGAGCCCTAGTCCACCCTGTTTAAGGGGATGGGGTGTCAAAGACGCCGGCCATTGGGTGTTGCCGGTGACACCTTATAAGGAAGAGTGCCACACTTCCTCTAGTCTTTTGAGATGTGGTGAGCTCTTTGCTTGTAGTGGTGTGTCCGATGCGCACCGGAAACGTCCGAACATATGCCGGATGTTGGGATCTGGCCTGGGACGCTAACAATGGTATTCTCAGTCCAACAGGGCTCAACTCCTGGTGCTCGCATTATTCCTGAATTTATTTCAAGATATCCGGCAATACGCTTTCAGTGGGAGGAGACGTTTTCATCGACAAGGAGGCATTTATGGTGACTTCGTATATCCTAAGATGATATACCGAATTAGTCTTTCGGATGTGCTTATAAAAATAAGGTATGCGTGTGTGTTCATATAGATGAATATATATGTATATATATGAGCGTTTGCGTCTGTATTGTATTAACCTATTTGACGCTAACAGACGATCAAATATGGCGCCCGCGGGAGGCATATAGCAGCTGCTTCGCTAAAACGAGCCTCCCGACAGGTCGGCCTTCTTTCGGCTGTTTCTTCCCCAGTTGTTTTACTTTCGGGGGTTTCGCGTGTAGTCTTTTGTTTCGATTTACTTTATTCTTTTTTATCTTAATTTTTTATATTTTTCTTTTTCAGATTTTTAACTCTGCTTTTTCCTTTTTCATAGATTTGGCAATACAGTGTGAACATTATTTTCAAACAACTGCTCTGAAATTTTGTTTAGTATACACCGAACTTTTTAAAACACGCACTGAATAATTTTTCAAAAAAACTGCTCTAAAATGCATCTGTTTCCAAAAGATATTTGATTTTTATAAATGCCTTTTCAAATAATATTCATCTTTGAGGTAAATGTTTAAAATAACCTGAGCCAAAACTGGTTTGCTACAGTGTCTGGTTTGATACAGCCCGTCGCTCACTACACTGTTTTGCTGGATCCCAAATGGCCGTCCAGTCAGATCAAACCTGTGAAAAGGCTCGCTGTTTGCCGCTCATAAGCCGAATATTGCTTTTGGCTATAGGGACTATATGCTCCTGGGCGTCAAAAATGTATTTTGCTCATGTGAAAAAAAATGTGTTCATTATCACACTCAAATGCTACCTACAAATTTTTAGGGGAAAAGCTTAAGCATGTCGACAGGTAGAAAAAAAAACAAGTCGAACAATAAATGTTACCTTCAAATGGTGTACTTTATTTATTTATTTTTACCAACAAAGCACTGCTATTCCATTTTGCATAAAAATTGGCAAGCACACTTGTTACACTAACATGAACATATACAAAAAGGTTTAGATTTTTAAAAATTCATGGGCTATTTATTTTAATTTATTGTTCATCAAAGAGCATATGCTCCCTAGAGCCAAAACTCCACGTCCCAAGCGTCCTATATGGACCTCTTTACAATAACTGCGTCAAATAGTCAACCTATCGCATAGGCAATTTTTACCATTTTTCTTCTTTACTACTGTAGTTTTTAGTTTTCCTTTTCTTTTTCCTTCTTCGAATTTTTTTCCTGTTTTTTCAAACATATTCGAAATATCGGAAAAGTGATCACAACTTTTACAAATGATCATATTTTTAAATTTTGTTTTGAATATAAAAAATGTTCTCTTTTAAAAACAATGTCCTTTTAAGAACAATATCCAAAATTCCAATTTTGTTCCTGTTTCTCTGAACATTTTGGAAAAACACGAACACCTTTTGAAACTATGAACAATTTTCTGAAATTCCAAATATTTTCTGAAAATGAACAATTTTATAAACTGTGAATATTTTATGAAAATTCACATATTTTTGGAAACTTTTGAATATTTTCTGAAAACACAAATTTGTTTTTCAAAAGTAGGAACACTTTTTTGGAATTTTTTACAAAATTGTGAACATTCTTTGAAAAATGCGAACACTTTTTAAATTTTCCATTATTTTTCAAGATTTCAGTATTTTATAAAAATGGAAAAGAAAATAACTTTTTTTGGAAAAATCAAACAATTTTTGAAAGTGACAAAAAAATAAAAAATTATGACTTTTCCAGAATTTTTTTATTCTGAACATTCTTTAAAAAACACGGGATTTTAAAAATTCTGAATATTTTTTGAGAAAAGTAAGTTTTAAAAACTTATTGAACATATTTTGAATTCTTGAAAAGGAAAAAGGAAAACATAAAAAGAAGAAGATACAGGAAAAGAAAAAAGTAACAAAAAACAAAAATGATGTAAAATAAACAGAGAAGAAAAACCCATGCGTTATGGTGAATTGGATCTTTGTAGTGTGCACGACAATGTGCATTTTGGTGAATCTTTGCCGCATTTAGCATCAAATAGGATTTTCCAGTAGGAAACACCGAAATAAATTAAGATATTGAATGTGATCAATGCAAGTATTGGGAGCAACTGAAGGGTACCCCTGAAAGGGTCCCATGAATGTCACTTTTCCTGGTCCGAGGAGCGGTCCAGCGTGTCATGTGGTGGTACCGATACGTAGTGCGCTGGATGCTTCTCCCGCCGAACGATTTTTTATGTGTTTTTGGCCTTTTCTCAGTTTTCTTGGTTTATTTTATTATTATTATTTCTTGAGTTTTTCTCAGATTTTTCATGGAGCACCGTGTGCATCATAAGTGTGTTTCGCCCCTACAGAAGCACAACTTAGTTCACTTGAGAGCATGAGTTACTACAAGTTGGAAACACAAGTTGGTGTTGATTGGGCACACATAATGAAAAATATGCATATTAATGCTAGTTGCGAGCACTTGTTAGGAACTAGAAAGCACAAGTTAACACTCAATAGAAGCACGGGTTAGTTCATGTTGTGTATACAGATTAGATGTAGTTGGGAGCACACATGCAAGTACTAGTTGGAAGCGCTAGAGGGCACATGCTAATAGTAAGTGGACGCACATGTTAATGTAGTTGAGAGCACACATATTAGTACTTGTTACTTGGGAGTATTAAGTTGGGAAGCACAAATTAGTACTAGATTGGAGCATGAATTAGTTCACGTTAGCAGCACAAGTTCGTGTGGTTTTTCCGAAACAAATTTCATTGAGACCTATCAACATGAGATCTAACTTCGAAGATCTCTACGTGAGGAACATAACAGCAAAAAAATTCGCAATTTGGATGCACGCTTTAAGTAATATTTTGCTTTGAAAAAAGACTCGGAAAAAAAAGCACAAACAAATCCACACATCCTTCCTGCCATGAGAAAAAATCCCATCAAAACTCACGGTTCGCGACAATGATGCGCATGTGATGCGTCATTTGTCACCACCGCAGAGAATGAGATGTGACATTTGCAAAAGGTGCCCGTTAACTAGTTATTTTGGCAAGTGTTGAAACGAATTATGGAGAAACAAAACTACTGGTTGTAAGATGTAAGGTACTTATTAACCTATAATACATATTTTGTATGTTAGTAGAAACAACTCATCTCCTTTGTCACAGGGCGGTGTTGTTTTGCGGAACACATAAAGCTTAACTTGAAGGGTAATAGTAGTTGCAAGAACAAGGAGGACATGGAGCTTTCGCCCATGATCTTAACTGCATCCTCCTGAACAATGAAATTGAATATAATATTAAATAAATTAAAATAATTAATCTTTTCAGCAACAAACGTTGTTGAGTTATCTGCACGTCTGCAAATTTTCATGAAGAAAAAACATTCCTAATGATCTAGGTAAAAAACAAAATCAATGCTCAAAAATTACTATTGAGCTGATTTTGTTATTTTTCCACGGACCTCGACAAATGTTATTTCATAACGAGTGCACACGGATAGAAAACTAGTAATATTTGGCGTCAAATTTTCTTTCAATATTTTAGATTTGTTTACTGTTTTTTTGAGTTTATTGTTAGAATAAATTTAAGGCACTTCGTCAATTATCCGAGAATCAAGCAATCACATAAGCATGATACTGAAATTTGTTAACGAGGTTCACCGATATAACTACATCCTCGCGTGCCTGTGCTATTATGTTGGCATAGGTTACATCATGTGTCTACCCTAACTATATATGAGAGACATAGGATACAAGTATCCTATTAAGACACGACTTCATATCATATCTAAACACAATACAACTACAAGTTCAACTATAACCTATCTTGTACACTATATTTGACACAACTCCAACAAACTTCACCTTGACGAATATTCTCCACCATCCTAGATGTGTCCATGCGTCAAACTTCCATGTACATTGGACTTGAGTTTATCCCATGAGTATCGCTGCTATTCTAAATACTCCATGTGACTCCATCTTCAACCTGTAGTCCCTTTTTTTCTTGACCACGGTCAATACTCGAACAAAATTAAGTTCCTTGTTACCCTAGTTTGTGCTCCCAACTTTCAGAGTATCCGTTCAACGCTATCACACATCAATCATTGACATGCATGAAAGTGAACAACTCATATATTGGGTGTCACACATAAGAGTTACCTGAACTCAATATCACCGCTCTTCCTTGACCGTCTGTCTGAAACTTGAAGGAATTTCATCATTGCTTGTAGTCATCTCGAGTCAAATTCGCAATTCTCTCACCACATGTATGACCATCAGAGCCCTGACCCGTCTCCATGTCCCGTGCATACCGCACGCCTCGCCGCTATTACCGTGTCGAGCCTCCGCTGTCCCGATCGAGTCTCAAGGACCGCGAACCCACACCACTCAACCCCCACTGCAGAGTACCACCGATCATCATCGATCGATGACGAGTTTCACGCTTCCATCAGACCATTGGGCTCCAGTCCAAATTACGCGTCCCTCGCCTTTTCTCCTTGTTGAATAGACTTCTGTTCCCTGGATCCTTACATCGTAGCCCCTCAATCCAGCTCCACCTTCAACATGACTCCATGGTAGATGATTAGTCCATCCTCAAGCCCCGTCGACTTCAAGCTTCGTGTATACATCACCTTGAATCAACCCCGCGCCATAGTATTGTCGAAGCCATACAAGCCCTCGGGCCTGGGTCACGTGTTTCCACGCCTTAGAAGTCGGTCATCATCAGCATCACGCTCATATGCCGTCGTCGCCGATCTTACCACCGTCTTCTGTACCAACCGACTTGCGTCGATCCGTCAGATTGTCTAGTCCAACCCAGCCGAACTTATCCGACTGCATGACACGCTCGAGGCTCCCAAATCGTCTCCCAAGAATTCTAATCCATCACATGATAAATCCATCTTAGCTGACATGACTTTACGCAACGCCTTCAAGCATTCCTATTGTGCCAACAAATCTTTCACCCGTGTCTGCCATAACCCAAGGTTTTCAGTTTCGTGAACTTCTCCACCTCAAACCAGGTACCCGTTAACACCACAGCTCTTTATACAGTTGACACTTTGAAAAAATTAAACCAAGCTCCCTTCACATGATGCTCAAATACACGAACCAAGACCTGACGTGGTACACTCCATGTACTAATTGCAAAAACCAACCAAGAATTATCTTGGTCTTCACGTGACCTGTAGCTCCCTTGCACAATATTCTCTAGTGTTGCATGTACTGCCAAAGCCGCGTCGCACAAGGACTCGATCCTCCTTTTGGTCCAAAACAAAATCTCGTGTTGCCAGTACAGATTAATCAGCGCGCCTGCCAGCTTCCAGCAGCCCACTCGTAGTTTTACGGCCTCACGCGCGCCTGCCCTTGGGCCGCCGCTGCAGCCACCTGGTCAGCCTACCAGACTGCCGGACCGCATAGGCCACAGCCCACCTTGGTCATTGCGCCGCGTTTCGTCAATCGGTCGATCTCGCGAAGACTGAATTGGTTTAGAGCATCTCCAACAGCCGCGTCAAAAGATGCGCGTGGTAAACTGAGTTTTTAACACACGCAGGACGTTTTCGCGCGCTCCAGCGGTGGCGGAAAACTAACGCGCAGGAAACGATTGCGCGCACGCGGAAAAAGGGGGCAGCTCGCGCGCTACATTTGGTGAGCCGCGTCCGACACGTCTATAAATTACAGCGCCCTCTGCCGCTTTCTCCATCTCTTCATCGCCCTTTGCCGCCGACACGCCACCACCGTGCCACCATGCCGCCTCGCCGCCAGGGAGGTACGGGTTACCGCGGCGTCCGCGTGCGTCCCCGGCACCTACTCCACCGAGACTCGGTCGGGCGGCGGCATGCAGCTCCGTCTCAGAACCTTCGACACCGCCCATGAGGGCGCCCGCGTGTACGACGCTGCGGCGTGGCGCTTCATGCAGTCCCGTCAGGACATGAACTTCGTCGACGTGGCAACGCGGGAGCGGGCATAGGAGTTGGCGTCTTTTCAGCGGCTTCTCACCGACGAGGATCGTCGCAAGCACCGGAGGTGGGAGCATCGTCTCAGGCTGGCCGAGATGGACGAGCAAGCCATGGCGTTGTGGAGCCATCGCTTTCCGGAAGACACCAATGAGGAACAGTTCTTCGCCCAGAGGAGGGCGAAGAGGAGGGAGGAGCGAGCCGACTATCGCGAGGACAAGCGAACGCGGAAGGTGGTCACTAAATACAATGAAGCGCTAGGAGATGCGTCCTCCTGGAACTCCAGCGACGAACGGTTCCTTGACGCCTACGCTCTGACGTCGGAGGAGGACATCACTGAGATAGAGTCCGAGTCGGACAAGTAATAGTATAGGAGAACTATCTACGAAATCAATTATGTATCGAATCGTAGTAGAAAAAACTGATAAAATATAGCACGCCTGTTGAAGCGTCGTGGACGCGCTTTAATTTGCGACGGTCGCTGGAGTCAGTGCACCGCCGCGCGCAAAAGCTGGCTAATTCAACGTTGTATTCTGGCTTTTAGCGCGCGGCTCATTACGTAGCTGTTAGAGATGCTCTTAAAACACTGCACTTTGCCTACCCGCCGCCGACCCGATCTGCCGCTGCATGTTGATGAATACTGCTTCTGATTGCTTTTTCAAAAAACGCCGATGTTCCGATCGGCCCTTGTCTGTACATGCCATTCTGTTGTGACTAATGTAAATCTACAATGAGCGCTTTTTTCCTCTATATCAACATAACGGGCCTTCAATTAACCTACCTTATGATATTACTTGTTAAAATAAATCCGAGGCACTCCGTCGATCATCCGAGTATCAAACAATCACAAAGTATGACGTCGAGATTTGTTAACGAGGTTCATCGATATGGCTACATTCCCGTGTGTTCGTGCTATTATGTTGGCATAGTGATGTAGACCGAACCCCGTGGCGAGATCCGATCCGTTGTTGTGGCCCGACCTTTCACGACACTCCACCACCAATAGCAGCAACCTCTCGCCCGCGCACGCGATGTACACGAAATAGAGGGTTTGAACCTTGCGACCCATCACGAGAAACCAATCTCGACGAAGGTACTCACGCGCAAAACAATTTCCACAAAGAGAAATCGCAACACAGAGGTTTTTTAAAGATCCCTCCAAAACTTGATACGGGTGTCTACTCTAAAAACACATCATGTCTATTTCATAAAATATCACCTATCTTACATGTGACGCGCCTTGGCTTTATATATCAGCCGACTCTTAACAAAGTTGGAAACCAAATATATTTCTATCCTAAACTTGCACGGCCAAACAATAAAAGGAAACTTTAAACTAACTTGGACTCTACTGAACGGATGACTTGATGCATCTCTATCCGCAGGTGGGCTCCATCTGACTTTTTTTAAGATAAGCTGATCACGTATGAACAATTCAATCTAGACACGCTTCTTCCATGGTAAGAAGAGGAATACAAAATAATATATATATATATATATATATATATATATATATATATATATATATTTGATCCTCACGTGGCAACCAATCTTTGCTAGCAAACACACAAGATTCATGGTGGACTCCTTAAGCTTGATGCCTCCTTGTAAACGTGGCTCATCAGAATAATTGGAATATTCTTTTTCTTGTTTTCCTTCTAATGTGTCTAACGCACAAGAAATATTATCTCAACCTGAACATGCTTCTCATCTTTCCAAATCCACATGGCCTGCAACGATTGAGCGTGCGTGCAAGTATATTTTATGGGTGGTTGCTCATCTTCGTAACTCAGCAGCGGGCACTTTGATATATACCCAGTGTACTTTTGCGTCATATTGTCTTCAGTCAAAACCATAACGACCTCTGTATTTAAATTACCCGGGGTTACATCATCCTCTCTCTCTTGAAACGAAACCATCCTTGGTTTCGAGTCGTTCTCTGCAACAATAATTTTACTTGTGGATTAAATGATGGCCGTAAAATTTTCAGTAGGTTCTTCCTTCCTCTTTTTTCCTTCTGATGCAGTTTGAGCAATATCTCGCTTCTGACGATCAGCCATATACTTCTCCGATGTGTACGAGTCAAGTGGTAGGAATTGCCCCTTCCGAACAGACAAAACTCACCAACAGAATGATATGTTAATTGTCTCTTGTCCGTCCATGGTTTGCCTAGTAGTATAGAGCAAGCATGCATGTGCATAGGAAACACATCACACACGACCAGATCATCAAATCCGCATAGAGTGAACCGTACCACAACGTGATGCATGATCTTGACAAATTTGTCCTTCCACCAAAGCTCGTATGGCTCTGGGTGTTCAACCAAAGGCAGGTTCAAAGCATCAATCATAGTCTGACTCACCAAATTCATATTGGAATAGCAATTCATCAACGTTGCACAACTCGCCGGTGCGACACGCACACGCGTGAAGCATTGGTACCAAGGCAAGGCACGCAATGGATCCTTCTCCATCGACATCATCATTTGCGAACTACAATCTTTTCTCATGATAAAAAATTCAATAGTAACCCGGAAAAAAAATTGTACCGTGAACAACCTTTGCTCTGAATACCACCTGATGTAGACCAAACCCCGTGTCGAGATCCAATCCGTTGTTGTGGCCCGACCTTTCACGACACTCCACCACCAATAGCAGCAACCTCTCGCCCGCGCACGAGATGTACACGAAATAGAGGGTTTGAACCTTGCGGCCCAGCAAGAGAAAACCAATCTCGACGAAGGTACTCACGCGCAAAACAATTTCCACAAAGAGAAATCACAACACAGAGGTTTTCTAAAGATCCCTTCAAAACTTGATACGGGTGTCTACCCTAAAAACACATCGTGTCTATTTCATAAAATATCACCTGTCTTACATGTGACGCGCCTTGGCTTTATATATCAGCCGACTCCTAACAAAGTTGGAAACCAAATATATTTCTATCCTCGACTTGCACGGCTAAACAATAAAGGGAAACTTTAAACTGACTTGGACTCTACTGAACGGATGACTTGATGCATCTCTATCCGCAGGTGGGCCCCATCCGACTTCTTTTAAGGTAAGCTGATCATGTATGAACAATTCAATCCAGACACGCTCCTTCCATGATAAGAAGAGGAATTTTAAATAATATATATATTCGATCCTCACGTGGCAACCAATCTTTGCTAGCAAACACACAAGATCCATGGTGGACTCCTTAAGCTTGATGCCTCCTTGTAAACGTGGCTCACCAGAATAACTGAAATATTCTTTTTCTTGTTTTTCTTCTAATGCGTCTAACGCACAAGAAATTATTATCTCAACCTGAACATGCTTTTCATCTTTCCAAATCCACATGGCCTGCAACGATTGAGCGTGCGTGCAAGTATATTTTATGGGTGGTTGCTCATCTTCGTAACTCAGCAGCGGGCACTTTGATATATACCCAGTGTACTTTTGCGCCATATTGTCTTCAGTCAAAACCGTAACGACCTCTGTATTTAAATTACCCAGGGTTACATCAGGTTACATCGTGTGTCTACTCGGCTATATATGAGAGGTATATGATACAAGTATCCTACTAGGACACGACTTCATATCCTATCTAAACATAATACAATTACAAATCCAACTGTCACCTACCTTATACATTATATTCGACACAACTCCAACATTTATCATTCAGAAGGATGCATTTAAGTTTGGGATTAGAAGGACACTTTGAAAAGATGTAAGGCTATATATATACTTTTGCACATGTATCAGACGGTCTAAATCATAAAGGACATCGTCTAGTGCGAATACGTAAAAAAATCGATTGCTCACAATGTAAAATAATAGTCACGATGACTAGACGAAACATAGCATGCATAGATATGCATGCACTGGTGTGCAAAATCAGTCGCTCGATGATCAAGCATTCAAGCTATGCTCATACCAGACATGCAGCCTCTCATGGACGCCGTGAGTTGCAACCGGAGGGTCCTCTTCTGTGAATTTGCACGACGTCTCGTTGGCGAAGTTTAGAGCAACTTCAACGCGCCGACTCAAATAAATACACACTTTATTCTCTTTTCGTTCATTTGGATCGGTCGTCCGCTTGTCGTCCGTTCCGTTTTACGTTTTGGGTGCGCTCGTCGTCTTTTTCACTTTGTGTTTGGGTCAGCGCCGACTCGCCGACCCATTTCATGTCCACATACAATTTTAAAAAGGCTCACGGCCATGCCATCATCCAAAGTTCATGTCGGCGCCATGCCGGCCTCCAGAAAATACCATCACACAGTTCATACCGGCGAACTTGCCAGCGGCTGGCACACATGCCAGCAAACAAAAAAGGGGTGGGAGTTCAACCACGCCATCTCGGTCGTGGTCATGCCAGCACACTTGCTAGTATACAAAAAAAGGATGGTGGTCTCCGCCATAGATCACTCGTCATCGAACTTGAGCATGTAAGCCTGCATCTTCTTGAACCATGGCCAGCTTCTTCCTGGGCGACGGCGTGCTCAAGTCCACCTTCATGATCTCCACCCCCATCATCATGCTAGCGAGCACCACTTCTTTTGCCTTGGTCTTGGAATTGGCGGCCTCGATCTTGAGCATCTTCACTTGCTTCTCCGCCTCCATCTCGAGCATCTTGGCTTGCTTCTCCGCATTGAGCTCAAGCCTCCTCCTTTGAATCTCCATGAAGTCATTCATTTGCTCTTGCTTGTCTCGCTGGCGCTTCTCCTCCCTTGTGTCCTTCTTGCTCATCATGCCCTTCAAAGTGGCATGCAAGGGAATCGACGCTGCTTGTCCTCCTTCTTGGAGTTGGTCTTCCCCCGTAGCCGTGGCTTCTCGCCCTCCCCATGCTCCTCGACGGCTTCCTTCCCCCCCCCCCCGCCCACGCGCCTTGGCGGCGACATATTGCGCCTTAAACTTCTCCTCCCCGTTGATGATCATCCAACAATGGGTAAAGTTGAAGGACTTGCCGTCATGTTGGGCCTTGAATGCTCCAAAGCTTGGAATGCCTACAAATGAATAGCATGCAAGCATATGGGCAAATGGACATGCAAACAAAAATGAAAACATATGTGAAGAGGGGCGCATGTATACCATATCTTTGAGACCGAGGCCACTCACAGGACGTGTCTGGATGCTCTCAAGGGTTGCACAAAACTTGTTGCACTCTTGTTGTATCACCCTCCATCGCTTTGAAGAGACACCCACCCGCGCTTGCTCTCCATTTAGTATGTCGTGAACTTCTTGTGTTCATGGTACTCACAATGAACACGAATCCAAAAGGTAGATGCCTTTTGCTCGGCGTCGACCTTGGGGGTCTTGTCCAATGTCCCTCCAACACACACAAAGGAGTTTGTCCTCCGGCTGCGAGTATGCCTTCATATGCTTGCTTTGGCGCTTCTTGTTTGCATCGGCTTGGTTGGCGAGCTCGTGCTCGAACAAAGGCTCCCTGTCGATGTCCACTTCATCCTCTTCCTCAAGGCCACAGTCCTCCGGGAATTCGTGGTCGAGCGGGAAGGTGCTGCCCATGCCGTCCTCGTCTTGCATGAAGCGATCGTCCATGCCAGCTTGATCAAAGGTGGCGGGCATGAAGGGCGCTCGGACGTCTTGGCGTTGGGTCTCGTCAGGATCAAAGGCAGCCGCACCAGCACCGTCTGCGAAGGCAGCGGCTCCCGCACCGCCTTCGAAGATGATGTTCTTGATGATGAAACGGTTGTTCGTCTCATTATCACTGGTGGCCCGCATTCTGTCGAACAGGTTGCGGGTGCCGGGATGCATGCCGGTTGGTATCTCCCATGAGCGTTTCCTCGCCCCTCCGGAGGATGATCCACCGACCACCGGTGTGGCTTTGAGATCGATGGCCATGGGCGCGGGCACGGACATGGACGGCCCCACCACACTCACCTCCGGTGAGCATTCCTCGGAGAAGCTGGAGGCTTGCGGATAGACATGGAAGCCAGGAATCGGCTGCGTGGCAGACGCGCGCGGCAACTCTGACAGTACCACTTGAGGAAATGCAGACGAGCCCGTGCTGGCGGCGACCACGGCCGCGTCGACGAGCCTGTGATGGCTAGTGTTTAACCCTAGGTAGAGCAGGGCCTCCCTCGTTTCCGCGGCGACTCGGGCATTGGTTTTCTCCTGCTGTGCGGCGCCGGAGAGGGCGGCGGCGGCAGCGGTGTAACACCCTCGATGCGACTATATCTCCCACGTGTCGAGGCATGACTTAGAGGCATAATCGCATTGAAGGCATATGTCGCAAGTTAGGCAATCTTCACAACATCCCATGTAATATAGATAATAAAAGGGGAGATAACATAGTTGGCTTACACTCGCCACATCAATCAAGTACATAAATAACATTACATCAACCAAACACTCATGGCCCGACTATGGCGCCAAAATAAAAGATAACCCAACATGTGACACGGTCCCGATCACCCCCAACTGGGCACCACTACTGATCATCAGGAAAGGAAACATAGTAATGTTGAGAGTCCTCGTCGAACTCCCACTTCAGCTCAAACACGTCTCCTGGAGCGGAAACATCAGGCCCTGCATCTGGTGTAATAGTAATCTGTGAGCCACAGGGACTCAGCAATCTCGCACCCTCGCGATCAAGACTATTTAAGCTTATAGGTATGGCAAGGTAAATATGTGGAGCTGCAGCAAGCGACTAGCAAATATGGTGGCTATCATGTTCGCAAAAGAGAGCGAGAAGAGGAGGCAAAGCGCGAGCGAGAAAACTAGAGAACAACTGCGCAAACATTACTCCAACACCATGTCCACTTCCCGGACTCCGCCGAGAAGAGGCCATCACGGTAACACACTCAGTTGATTCATTTTAATTAAGTTAAGGTTCAAGTTATCTACAACCGGACATTAACAAATTCCCATCTGCCCATAACCGCGGGCACGGCTTTCGAAAGTTCAAAACCCTGCAGGGGAGTCCCAACTTAGCCCATGACAAGCTCTCACGGTCAACGAAGGAATAGACCTCCTCCCAAGACGTTCCGATCAGACTCGGTATCTCGGTTCTTCAAGACAACTCGACAGGTTAAAACAAGACCAGCAACACCGCCCGAATGTGCCGACAAATCCCGATAGGAGCTGCACATATCTCTTTCTCAGGGCACACTCAGATGAACACTACGTACAACTAAAACCAACCCTCGAGTTGCCCCGAGGTGGCGCTGCAAGTGGCTCTATTTTGAACCAACACTCAGAGGAGTACTGGCTCGGGGGGGGGGGTTAAAATAAGATGACCCTCAGGCTCCGGAAACCCAAGGGAAAAGGGGCTAGGTGGCAAATGGTAAAACCAAGGTTGGGCATTACTGGAAAAGCTTTAATCAAGGCGAACTATCAAGGAGTTCCCATTATAACCCAACCGCGTAAGGAACGCAAAATCCGAGAACATAACACCGATATGACGGAAACTAGGGTGGCAAGAGTGGAACAAAACACTAGGCGAGAGGCCGAGCCTTCCACCCTTTACCAAGTATATAGATGCATTAAGATAACAAGATAATATACTGATATCCCAACAAGTAAATAAATGTTCCAACAAGGAACGACCTCCAATCTTCACCTGCAACTAGCAACGCTATAAGAGGGGCTGAGCAAAGCGGTAACATAGCCAATCAACGGTTTGCTAGGACATGGTGGGTTAGAGGTTTGACATGGCAATTTGGGAGGCTTGAAAGCAAGTGGTAGGCATCGTAGCATTGCCATAGCAAAAGAGCGAGCAAACTAGCATAGCAAAGATAGTAGTGATTTCGAGGGTATGATCATCTTGCCTGCACAGTTGTCAGAGTTGACTGGATCCTCGAAAGCAAACTCAACGGGCTCCTCGTTAGCGAACTCGTCTCCCGGCTCTACCCAAACAAGACAAACAAGCAACAAGGACACAATCAACCCCGTGCAAGGATCAAACAAGATGATGCAAAGATGATATGCTATGCGGGATGCGATGCGGGATGCATATGTAAGATATGACAGGAAATGCAAGAACCTGGCCTCAACATGGAAATCCAAGTGTGCCACTGGAAAGATGAGATGAAATCGCTTGAAAACGATATAAAGAACGCGGAATCGGAGTTACGGTTTGAAAATGGCAAGCGATTCAAATATGACACCGGTCTGCGATTTACAGCAAGTAGTCATCTAAAAGCAATGAGATGAACAAGCTATAGCACCCAAACATGACAACAAAATACATGGCAGGGATGCATTCATGATGCTTAACAAAAGTCTAGCACTGAGCTACGGCCAATTCATCCATTAACAGGTTCAAACAAGCATGGCAAAAATGCATATGGTAAACAGATCTCAGACTTAGTGAAATTAACACTTGTCTGAAATTTCAGATCAGGTAGCACTCTTTGGAGCAACAAAACTACATTCTACAGGACCTGAACATGGCAAGGTAAAGCATGGATGGAGCTACTCAAAGAGCTTAACAAAAGTCCCTTAATGACCTTGAGCCAAAAGGGATCAGAAAATACAATTGCAAGCATGTGAACATAGCAAAAACATAATCAGATCACAAACTTGGAGAAAACTGGAGCATGCTGGAACATAACTCAAGTAGGCATGTTTACGAGCTCGATGCACTCACTACGGTGCAAGTCATGACAAGCTAAGCATACACCCATCAATAACACACAAAATTCAAGCTAGACATGGCAAGAACAATAGCATAGCATGCACGGATCAACTACAACAACATCAACAAAATTGCAAACAAGTAGACAATCTACCCAGATTCACAAAGTAGCAAAAGTAGAGCTCGATTGACTCAAGCTAGGGTGCTCCATAATTGCAAACAAAGACATAGATGGATAGAGCACTACAAGATTAACAAAACATCCTTACTGATTATCCTCAAAAGAGGCACGGATCACTAGGAAACAACATGAACATATGACATCATGAGATAAACAGCTCAAGGACTTAGTGAAAATACTAAGTCCCTGAAATCAGAATTACCAAGTGCACCACTTTGCAAGCTTGTACTAGTCACCACACACATCACAAAAATACATGGGTTGCACCTCTGGAAAGATGACAAAACCCTTAACAAAACATATGTAGAACATCAGGGCATAACATGCACACAATAATCATGGCAAAAATGACAAAAAGCTAAATGGAGTAGCAGATCTGACAATAATCTCAAGTAGCCCTCTTCTAACAGCATTTCGGGCATCAAGATGAACTCAAATGAAAATGATGCAATGGAATGAAATGATGTACTCTCTGAGATGAACATTTTGATATGCTATATGCATGAATCGGAGCTACCGATGCAAAGTTACGAGGCCATGAACATCAGCACATGGACTAGAAAATTCCGGAGACAGAAAAAAAAGGACCACCAGATCTAGGGTTTCTTCGGCGGTTACTGTAGCCGACGGGCTCGAGGTCGCCGGCGACGGATCCGGCCGGAGGGAGCTCGCCGGCGGCTCGGGGACGCGGGGGCCGTCGTGGGCGCGGCCGGCGACGGGGCTGGCGACGGCGGAGGGTGGCCGGAGAGGGGATCCCGGGGCTCGGGCGCGGCGAGGTGGTGGCGGACGGCGGGGCGCGGCGCCGGCGAAGCGGGGCGAGGCGGCGGCCGAGCAGTGCGGCGGCGAAGGCGAAGCGGGGCGGCGCGGGCACGCCGGGCGGCGGGGAGACGACCGGGCGGCGCGAGGCGGCGGAGATGGGCCGGGCGGGCCCGCTGCGGGCCGCGGCGGGTGCGGGCGGCGATGTGGGCGCGCGGCGCCACGTGTCGGTGCGGGACTGGGCAGCGGTGGCGGCACGGACGCGTCCGGTCCGGACGGACAATGTCCGGCGCGGCGCGAGGGGTGGATCTAGGGTTTCTCGGGAGGAAGGAGAAGGAGATTTTTGGGGTTTTTTTTTAAATAGGCATAGAGGGAGCTAGGAGAGTCCAAATGAGGTGCGGTTTTCGGCCACGCGGTCGTGATCGAACGATCTAGATGATGGAGGAGGCTTAGGTGGGTTTTGGGCCAAATTGGAGGGGTGTTGGGCTGCAACACACACGAGGCCTTTTCGGTCCCTCGGTTAACCGTTGGAGTATCAAACGAAGTCCAAATGATACGAAACTTGACAGGCGGTCTACCGGTAGTAAACCAAGGCCTCTTGGCAAGTCTCGGTCCAATCCGGAAATGTTTAATCCCCACACACGAAAGAAAGCTAGAAATGACCACCGGAGGAGAACGAAGCGCCGGAATGCAAAACGGACAACGGGGAAAATGCTCGAATGCATGATATGAACACGTATGCAAATGCAATGCACATGATGACATGATATGAGATGCATGACAACGATAACAACACACGGAGACAAAAAACCCGAACCTGAGAAAATAAAATAACTTAAAGCCGAAAATAGCAAGAGTTGGAGTACAAATTGGAAAAGTTACATCCGGGGTGTTGCAACACTCCACCACTACGAAAGGATCTCGTCCCGAGATCTAGGACTAAAAAAACGCCGGGTATCAGAACGGAGGTGATCCTCGCATTCCCAGGTAGCTTCACGGTCGGAATGGTGTGACCGCTTGACTTTGAGAAATTTGATTGACTTGTTGCGAGTCTTGCGTTCAGTCTCTTCAAGAATAGCAACTGGGTGCTCACGATAGGAGAGATCTTCTTGGAGCTCAATGTCCTCGTAGTTGACGGTGCGGTCAGGAGTCTTGAAGCACTTTCGGAGCTGAGAGACATGGAACACGTCATGAACGTTTGCAAAGTTTGAAGGAAGCTCGAGTTGATAGGCGAGGTCGCCTCTCTTGCTGACAATCTTGAAAGGTCCCACATATCTAGGGGCAAGCTTCCCTTTGATACCGAAACGACGAGTACCTTTCATAGGAGAGACGCGGAGGTAAACATGATCTCCGATCTCGAGAGCCAAATCACGGTGCTTACTATCATAGTAGCTCTTCTGACGGGATTGGGCTGCTTTGAGGTTATCACGAATGACTTTGCATATTTCCTCTGCCTCTGTGATTAAGTCATTACCCAAAAGCTGACGTTCACCGGTTTCAGACCAGTTGAGAGGGGTACGACACTTCCTGCCATACAGAATTTCAAATGGGGCCTTGCCCGAACTTGCTTGAAAACTGTTGTTGTAGGAGAATTCAGCATAAGGAAGACAATCCTGCCACTTCATGCCGAAGGAGATCACACAAGCCCTGAGCATATCTTCAAGAATCTGGTTGACACGCTCGACTTGTCCGCTAGTTTGAGGATGGAAAGCTGTGCTGAAGCGGATGTTGGTGCCCATGGCCTTCTGAAAAGAATCCCAAAACTTGGATGTGAAAATGCTGCCACGGTCTGAAGAGATCACTTGTGGAATACCGTGCAGAGAGACAATCCGAGAGGTATAGAGTTCCGCCAATTGAGCTACAGTGATCGACTCTTTGATAGGCAGAAAGTGAGCCACTTTGGTGAGTTTGTCGATGACAACGAATATAGCATCATTGCCACGCTTGGACTTTGGAAAGCCAGTCACGAAGTCCATTTCAATGTGGTCAAACTTCCATTCTGGAATGGCAAGAGGTTGGAGGAGACCAGCTGGCCTTTGGTGTTCTGCCTTCACTCTTCTGCAGACATCACACTCATTCACGAATTAAGCAATCTCACGCTTCATTCGAGTCCACCAATAAGCTTGCTTGAGGTCCTGATACATCTTCGTGCTCCTAGGGTGGATGGAGAGGAGTGAATTGTGAGCCTCGTTCATGATCACTTTACAAAGGTCACCTTTGGGTACAACAATACGATCCTCGAAGAAGAGAGTATCCTTGTCATCAAGGCGGTAGCACTTGTACTTGGGTTGACTCTTGGCAATCCCAATCTTCACCTTTTTCACCATAGCATCAAGAAGCTGGGCTTGGCGAATCTGGTCTTCCAAGGTAGGAGAGACTTGAAGGTTGGCGAGGAAGCCTTGAGGAACAACTTGCAGATTAAGTTTGCGGAAAGCTTCACAAAGCTCGGGTTGATAAGGCTTGAGAATCAGACTGTTGCAGTAAGCTTTCCTGCTCAAAGCGTCAGCAATCACATTGGCCTTACCTGGAGTATACTCGATACTCGGAGTATACTCTTGAATCATTTCGACCCATCGAGTTTGTCTGAGGTTGAGATTAGGCTGAGTGAAGATGTACTTGAGACTCTTGTGATCAGTGAAAATGTCCACTTTTCTTCCCAATAGAAGATGTCTCCAAGTCAAAAGAGCATGCACAACTGCCGCCAACTCGAGATCATGAGTGGGGTAGTTCTTCTCATTGGGCTTCAACTGGCGAGAGGTATAAGCAACAACTTTCTTCTCTTGCATCAACACTGCGCCAAGGCCTTGGAGAGAGGCATCACAAAAGACCTCGTACGGCTTGGATTCATCAGGCGGAGTCGGAACTGGAGCAGTGATCAATTTCTCTTTCAAAGTGTTGAAAGCAATGTCACACTCCGGAGACCAAACGTACTTGACGTGCTTTTGAAGAAGATTTGGGAGAGGCTTCGCGATCTTAGAAAAGTTTTCAATGAATCTTCGGTAGTAGCTTGCGAGACCGAGGAAGCTATGGAGTTGCTTCACGTTCTGAGGAGGTTCCCAATTCACAATTGCAGACACCTTCTCAGGATTCACGGCAATGCCCTTGGCAGAGATGATATGACCAAGATAAAGAACCTCATCGAGCCAAAATTCACACTTGGAGAACTTAGCGTAGAACTGATGTTCCCTGAGCTTATCGAGTACCAAACGCAAGTGCTTGGCATGATCTTCCTTGTTCTTCGAGAAAACCAGAATGTCATCGAGATAGACCAAAACGAAGTCATTGGTGTAGGCGTTGAAGATGAAGTTCATCATGCGAGAGAAAGTCGGAGGAGCGTTGACGAGGCCAAAAGACATGACAGTGTATTCATATGAACCATAGCTTTTCCTGAAAGCCGTCTTGGGAATATCTTGCTCACGGATTCGAATCTGATGATAACCCATACGGAGATCAAGCTTGGAGAATATTTGGGCACCTTTGAGTTGTTCGAACAGCTCATCGATGTTGGGAAGTGGGTATTTGTTCTTGATGGTCTTCTTATTCAATGGACGGTAATCAACACAAAGTCGGTCCGTTCCATCCTTCTTCTTCACAAAAGAACACCACAACCCCACGGAGAAGAACTAGGCCGGATGAGACCCATTTTCTCTTGAATATCTAGTTGCTTCTTCAGCTCCTTCAACTCTTCAGGTCCGAGCTTGTAAGGACGCTTGCACACAGGTTCCGTGCCAGGCTCAAGATCAATAACGAATTCAACTGGCCGGTGCGGAGGCATTCCTGGGAGCTCTTCTGGAAAGACGTCTTGATATTCACAAACGACTGGAATTTGCGAGATGGCATCGAGTTCACCCTTCTCATTGAGAGAAAATAGACAGATGGTATCATCACGAGCGGCAAAGACAATAACATCCTCAGACGAATGAGTCAATTGAATCTGCTTGGCTGTACAATCAAGATGTGCCTTGTGCTTAGTAAGCCAATCCATTCCGAGAATAAGATCAATATCCGAGTTACCAAGAACCACCGGAGAAGAGAGAAACTTGTAATCGCCCAACGTGATAGAGACATCCGGGACGCAATTGTTAGAAGTCATTTGCTTGCCCGGAGACACAATCTTCAACGGAACAGGAATCCTTTCGGTCACAAAATCATGCTTGGCCACAAATGGAGTTGAAATAAAAGAAAGCGATGCACCAGTGTCAAAAAGAACTTTTGCAGGAACATCGTTAACAGGAGGGTTACCCATAATCACATCTGGTGAATCCTCTGCCTGAGCTGCATTCAGCAAATTGACCTTGGCGTGCTTGGGATTATGCTTGACCACAGCTGTACTTACCGATCTGACAGGAGGAGGAGGAGGAAGACGCCTCTGATTGAAACACTTGTTGGCATAGTGAATCTTCTGTTGGCACTTGTTGCACGTGACCTCTGAAAGCGGACGGTGATACGGAGCACTCGATCTTGGAGCTTGAGACGAAGTCTTGTTCTGAAAGCCAGGGTTGGGTGGGTGGGAAGATCCACTGCCACCTTTGCTCTTCTACTGATACGGCTGACGGAACGGAGGAGGAGGAAGCCAATACTTCTGCTGCTTGGCCACTTGAGTAGAGGAAGAAGGAGTAACATCTCTGACTCACTTCTTGGAAGCATCACACCTCAGCTGAGCAGCCTCTTGCTTCAGTGCCATGTTGTATAACTCACCGTATCTCAAGGGCTCGAAGAGAACAAGAGCTAGCTGGATTTCTTCACTGAGACCACCCCTGAACTGATATATCATGCTCTTCTCATCAGGGACGTCCTGCTTGGCAAAGCGGGCGAGCTTCTGAAACAACTTGTTGTAGTCATAGACAGACAAAGAGCCTTGCTTCAGGTTGCGGAATTCCTCATGCTTGCTTTCAAACACGCTCTGGGGAATATGATGAGCTCGGAAATCTTGACGGAATTCATCCCAAGTGATAACACGTCCACCTCTGGAATCCTTGTACTGCTGGAACTATTCTGCAGCTTGATCTTTGAGTTGGAAGGAAGCGAACTTAACAAAGTCCTCAGGCCTGACGTTACTGCACTCGAAATGCTTGCACAGATCAACAAGCCAATCGTCAGCATCGGTTGCCTCAACACAATTGCTGAAAGTCTTTGGCCCGTTAGCAAGGAACTGGTTGAGTGAAGCAAAGTGATTCTGATTGTTGCCTTGGTTCCCTTGGTTTCCTTGATTGCGCTCTTGGAGAATTTGCATGATCAACTGTGTGTTTGCATTGGTTGCGGCCATCACAGCTTGCCATGCCTCCGGAGGAGGGGGAGGTGGTGGCGGATCAGGATTCGGAGTCGTGCGCGTTGGAGGAGCCATCCTGAAGAAGTTGACATCCATTAGCACCATGATAGACATATATTGAAGCTGAATCTAACGGAATGAAAATTGCAACAAATTGTCTTCACATCCGAACAAAATGCTCGAATGCATTCCTCTTGAAATGGTCACATATCCATAAATTGAGAAGCCACGTAGAATTCAGGTAGAGAAATAAATCAACAAGGTACGGATCAAGAACGAATAATCGGTAAGAAATCCCAATCTCAAACCAATATCCGTGGAAGAAGAACTAGAGCTACAAGAATTCCCACCTATGGAACTCCCGAACCTTTTCGGTTATGCAATCAGGTGTTGGGGATACAGGGGAAGCATAATATCTCACCCAAACTAGCAAATCCTACATCCAGCTGTATCCATCCTTCAACACATAACCAGGAAAAACTTCGGAAACCATCTACCTCAACCTTCGAAAAGCATCCGTTATACAAGTTATGGCGATACTCCCGAACTCCCGCCCCAGTACTGGGTGGCGTCGAGGTTATCTCACCAACGAACTGCATAAAAGAGATTTTCGATGTCGGCGTACTAAACTCAGGTATTCCAGAACTGCAACGATAAAATTATAACGACAACACCTCAGAGCTCAACTCCCCGGGACACTTCCACAAAACCCCTGACAGGAGGCACCAAGACAATGTTCTCATCATAAAACCATCGGAACGATTCCAAGATACCCGCGTGATCCTAAATTTTTTTTAGTGAAATTTGAGAAGAGAAGAGTCAAAACTCTATGTCAGAAGAGAAGAGAAGAGTCATAAAGGAAACATAGTAACGTTGAGAGTCCTCGTCGAACTCCCACTTCAGCTCAAACACGTCTCCTGGAGCGGAAACATCAGGCCCTGCATCTGGTGTAATAGTAATCTGTGAGCCACAGGGACTCAGCAATCTCGCACCCTCGTGATCAAGACTATTTAAGCTTATAGGTATGGCAAGGTAAATATGTGGAGCTGCAGCAAGCGACTAGCAAATATGGTGGCTATCATGTTCGCAAAAGAGAGCGAGAAGAGGAGGCAAAGCGCGAGCGAGAAAACTAGAGAACAACCTGCGCAAACATTACTCCAACACCATGTCCACTTCCCGGAATCCGCCGAGAAGAGGCCATCACGGTAACACACTCAGTTGATTCATTTTAATTAAGTTAAGGTTCAAGTTATCTACAACCGGACATTAACAAATTCCCATCTGCCCATAACCGCGGGACGGCTTTCGAAAGTTCAAAACCTTGCAGGGGAGTCCCAACTTAGCCCATAACAAGCTCTCACGGTCAACGAAGGAATAGACCTCCTCCCAAGACGTTCCGATCAGACTCGGTATCTCGGTTCTTCAAGACAACTCGACAGGTTAAAACAAGACCAGCAACACCGCCCGAATGTGCCGACAAATCCCGATAGGAGCTGCACATATCTCTTTCTCAGGGCACACTCAGATGAACACTACGTACAACTAAAACCAACCCTCGAGTTACCCCGACGTGGCGCTGCAAGTGGCTCTATTTTGGACCAACACTCAGAGGAGCACTGCCCCCCCCCCCCGGGGGGGGGGGGGGTTAAAATAAGATGACCATCGGGCTCCGGAAACCCAAGGGAAAAGGGGCTAGGTGGAAAATGGTAAAATCAAGGTTGGGCATTGCTGGAAAAGCTTTAATCAAGGCGAACTATCAAGGGGTTCCCATTATAACCCAACCGCGTAAGGAACGCAAAATCCGGGAACATAACAACGATATGACGGAAACTAGGGCGGCAAGAGTGGAACAAAACACTAGGCGAGAGGCCGAGCCTTCCACCCTTTACCAAGTATATAGATGCATTAAGATAACAAGATAATATACTGATATCCCAACAAGTAAATAAATGTTCCAACAAGGAACGGCCTCCAATCTTCACCTGCAACTAGCAACGCTATAAGAGGGGCTGAGCAAAGCGGTAACATAGCCAATCAACGGTTTGCTAGGACATGGTGGGTTAGAGGTTTGACATGGCAATTTGGGAGGCTTGAAAGCAAGTGGTAGGCATCGTAGCATTGACATAGCAAAAGAGCGAGCAAACTAGCATAGCAAAGATAGTAATGATATCGAGGGTATGATCATCTTGCCTGCACAGTTGTCAGAGTTGACTGGATCCTCGAAAGCAAACTCAACGGGCTCCTCGTTAGCGAACTCGTCTCCCGGCTCTACCCAAACAAGACAAACAAGCAACAAGGACACAATCAACCCCGTGCAAGGATCAAACAAGATGATGCAAAGATGATATGCTATGCGGGATGCGATGCGGGATGCATATGCAAGATATGACAGGAAATGCAAGAACCTGGCCTCAACTTGGAAATCCAAATGTGCCACTGGAAAGATGAGATGAAATCGCTTGAAAACGATATAAAGAACGCCGGAATCGGAGTTACGGTTTGAAAATGGCAAGCGATTCAAATATGACACCGGTCTGCGATTTACAGCAAGTAGCCATCTAAAAGCAATGAGATGAACAAGCTACAGTACCCAAACATGACAAAAAAATACATGGCAGGGATGCATTCATGATGCTTAACAAAAGTCTAGCACTGAGCTACGGCCAATTCATCCATTAACAGGTTCAAACAAGCATGGCAAAAATGCATATGGTAAACAGATCTCAGACTTAGTGAAATTAACACTTGTCTGAAATTTCAGATCAGGTAGCACTCTTTGGAGCAACAAAACTACATTCTACAGGACCTGAACATGGCAAGGTAAAGCATGGCATGGAGCTACTCAAAGAGCTTAACAAAAGTCCCTTAGTGACCTTGAGCCAAAAGGGATCAGAAAATACAATTGCAAGCATGTGAACATAGCAAAAACATAATCAGATCACAGACTTGGAGAAAACTGGAGCATGCTGGAACATAACTCAAGTAGGCATGTTTACGAGCTCGATGCACGCACTACGGTGCAAGTCATGACAAGCTAAGCATACACCCATCAATAACACACAAAATTCAAGCTAGACATGGCAAGAACAATAGCATAGCATGCACGGATCAACTACAACAACATCGACAAAATTGCAAACAAGTAGACAATCTGTCCAGATTCACAAAGTAGCAAAAGTAGAGCTCGATTGACTCAAGCTAGGGTGCTCCATAATTGCAAACAAAGACATAGATGGATAGAGCACTACAAGATTAACAAAACATCCTTACTGATTATCCTCAAAAGAGGCACGGATCACTAGGAAACAACATGAACATATGACATCATGAGATAAACAGCTCAAGGACTTAGTGAAAATACTAAGTCCCTGAAATCAGAATTACCAAGTGCACCACTTTGCAAGCTTGTACTAGTCACCACACACATCACAAAAATACATGGGTTGCACCTCTGGAAAGATGACAAAACCCTTAACAAAACATATGTAGAACATCAGGGCATAACATGCACACAATAATCATGGCAAAAATGACAAAAAGCTAAATGGAGTAGCAGATCTGACAATAATCTCAAGTAGCCCTCTTCTAACAGCATTTCGGGCATCAAGATGAACTCAAATTAAAATGATGCAATGGAAGGAAATGATGTCTCTAAGATGAACATTTTGATATGCTATATGCATGAATCGGAGCTACCGATGAAAATTTACGAGGCCATGAACATCAGCACATGGACTAGAAAATTCCGGGGACAAAAAAAAGGACCACCAGATCTAGGGTTTCTTCGCCGGTTACTGTAGCCGACGGGCTCGAGGTCGCCGGCGAAGGATCCGGCCGGAGGGAGCTCGCCGGCAGCTCGGGGACGCGGGGGCCGTCGTGGGTGCGGCCGGCGACGGGGCTGGCGACGGCGGAGGGTGGCCGGAGAGGGGATCCCGGGGCTCGGGCGCGGCGAGGTGGTGGCGGACGGCGGGGTGCGGCGCCGGCGAAGCGGGGCGAGGCGGTGGCCGAGCTGCGCGGCGGCGAAGGCGAAGCGGGGCGGCGCGGGCACGCCGGGCGGCGGGGAGACGACCGGGCTGCGCGAGGCGGCAGAGATGGGCCGGGCGGGCCCGCTGCGGGCCGCGGCGGGTGCGGGCGGCGATGTGGGCGCGCGGCGCCACGTGTCGGCGTGGGACTAGGCGGAGGTGGCGGCGCGGACGCGTCCGGTCCGGACGGACAATGTCCGGCGCGCCGCGTGGGGTGGATCTAGGGTTTCTCAGGAGGAAGGAGAAGGAGATTTTCGGGGGATTCTTTAAATAGGCATAGAGGGAGCTAGGAGAGTCCAAATGAGGTGCGGTTTTTGGCCACGCGATCATGATCGAACGATCTAGATGATGGAGGAGGCTTAGGTGGGTTTTGGGCCAAATTGGAGGGGTGTTGGGCTGCAACACACACGAGGCCTTTTCGGTCCCTCGGTTAATCGTTGGAGTATCAAACGAAGTCCAAATGATACGAAACTTGACAGGCGGTCTACCGGTAGTAAACCAAGGCCGCTTGGCAAGTCTCGGTCCAATCCGAAATTTTTTAATCCCCACACACGAAAGAAAGCTAGAAATGACCACCGGAGGAGAACGAAGCGCCGGAATGCAAAACGGACAACGGGGAAAATGCTCGAATGCATGATATGAACACGTATGCAAATGCAATGCACATGATGACATGATATGAGATGCATGACAACGATAACAACACACGGAGACAAAAAACCCGAACCTGAGAAAATAAAATAACTTAACTCCGGAAACGGCAAGAGTTGGAGTACAAATTGGGAAAGTTACATCTGGGGTGTTACAAGCGGCTTCGAGCTTGCGGTCCTGCGCGTGCCTCCGGCCCTTCCTCTTGGCCGACTGCGCGACCCACTGCTCGGGTGTCAACTGCTTCTTCTTCGGCGGCGCCGCAGTCTTGCGGGACGTGCGAGGCTTTCCTTTGTTGAAGGCGACAGTGGTGAGGCCGGAGGAGGCGAGGGAGGCGAGGCCGGTGGCGGCGTCGAGTGTTGGCACGTCGTTCATGGCAAGCGGCTGGGAGCTCGAGCAGGAGGGAGTTTTTGGGAAAGTGATGGGAAATAGTGGTGGCTATGATGCCGATTGGCGGGCCAGATGAAGGAGTAGGCGGGCGTTGCACGCGTCCGTTTCGTGTCCGCACCGACTCAAATGAGGCCCAAATTTGGGTCGGAAATAGGTTAGCAGGTGGACAAAAAACGGACATGCGTCCATTTGGGTCGGCGCGTTGGAACGATTTTTATGTGTGTTTTGATCATAACAGATACGCATGGATGAAATGGATCGGCGCATTAGAATTGCTCTTAGTAGTATACTATTGGGACTTGTTAGCCGTGTTGCGCTTATTTTGTCATTTTTCTTTGATCAACTTCTATCAAGATTTTCTCAAGAACTTTATCAATCGACCGTGTGGTTTTACTTATAAAGTAGTGACAACCTATTTCGAGAGCCAGCCCTAGCCACCGCGAGCTATGTCCTGCACCTCCAAACCTCTGGTTGGTACCCTTCTCGTCCTAGTTCCGTATGTCATGGGCCCTTGTCGTCGCCGCGACTCCAAGAATCCCAAGCCGTCGGCATCCCTATTGAAGAACGCCCTTGCTAGCTCTAGAGAGCAATTCACTGCCCTCATGCTGGAGCTCTTTCACCGTGTGTACCTCTTGTTGCGGCACACTGCAAGCCCACATCCATCCATGAAGACGCGACGCTCACACATGGGCGCCGACTGAAGGACGACTCTGTTGTTCCCGTCGTCAGTTAGAAGCACGAGGTGACGACGCTAGGGTTAGGCCCGTCACCATGAGAGTATTACATGTAGTATCATGTATGTCAATTAAGCAATTTTTCTAAAATGGCACATAATTAAATGAGAAAAAATATTGTTGAGTATCATAATATGATATCGTATCATATTAAATGATGCACTAGTATATGTCATGCATAACAATTAATAAGACAATATAATACCAAAATATGATACTATGCATTACGGAGATATAGTAGTATCGTACACTAGTATCATATGTATGATGCTAATATATTATACTTTTCATTATGACCAACATTAGCAGTTGTGATGCAGGCATGCGGCTAACAGATTGCGGATTGCTCGACACTGCGAGATTGGGCCAAATGATGATTATTTAGGTTTTTATTGTTTTCGTTTTTACGACGGGAGGCCAAAAAAGTTACGTCTGATGGTGGTGGAAAATCCGGATGGAACTCATCTCACAGTTTTGAATGCAGCATAGTTTGATTCGTTGATCGTAATTCCTTAACTTTTAGGATTAGTGTGGGGGCAAATAATAGTGTAGAGTCCATGTTTTGCTTCGGATATTATTACATGTTTTAGTGAGTCTATTTTCAGATATAGGATATATAGAGAGAGTTTGTACTTCTGTAAATCATAAACTTTTAAAGTTCAAATGCTATTGAAGTGCATAAACAAATAGAAATAGTATATTTTGGTACATTAGTTTACTAGCATAGTTAAGATAATTTCAATTGCCGCATCTATCGGAAGTTGCAAAGTGAATTTTGCAACATGTAAATCTAACAATTATTTTGCTTTTCTATTCTTTTCTAATATGTATTTCCATGTGTATCTATAATTGAAGTGAGGGGTTTTCACCAATGGGTGTGTCTTTCCCATGAGAAGACATCATTTCGCCAAAGGATGTGCATTTAACCAAATGACATGACTGAAGGAAATATGCCCTAGAGGCAATAATAAAGTTATTATTTATTTCCTTATATCATGATAAATGTTTATTATTCATGCTAGAATTTTATTAACCGGAAACATAATACATGTGTGAATACATAGACAAACAGAGTGTCACTAGTATGCCTCTACTTGACTAGCTCGTTGATCAAAGATGGTTATGTTTCCTAACCATAGACATGAGTTGTCATTTGATTAACGGGATCACATCATTAGGAGAATAATGTGATTGACTTGACCCATTCCGTTAGCTTAGCACTTGATCATTTAGTTTGTTGCTATTGCTTTCTTCATGACTTATACATGTTCCTATGACTATGAGATTATGCAACTCCCGTTTACCATAGGAACACTTTGTGGGCTACCAAACGTCACAACGTAACTGGATGATTATAAAGGTGCTCTATAGGTGTCTCCGAAGGTACTTGTTGGGTTGGCATATTTCGATATTAGGATTTGTCACTCCGATTGTCGGAGAGGTATCTCTGGGCCCTCTCGGTAATGCACATCACTTAAGCCTTGCAAGCATTGCAACTAATGAGTTAGTTGCGGGATGATGTATTACGGAACGAGTAAAGAGACTTGCCGGTAACGAGATTGAACTAGGTATTGAGATACCGACGATCGAATCTCGGGCAAGTAACATACCGATGACAAAGGGAACAATGTATGTTGTTATGCGGTATGACCGATAAAGATCTTCGTAGAATATGTAGGAGCCAATATGAGCATCCAGGTTCCGCTATTGGTTATTGACCGGAGACGTGTCTCGGTCATGTCTACATAGTTCTCGAACCCGTAGGGTCCGCACGCTTAACGTTACGATGACAGTTTTATTATGAGTTTATATGTTTTGATGTACTGAAGGTTGTTCGGAGTCTCGGATGTGATCACGAACATGACGATGAGTCTCGAAATGGTCGAGACATGAAAATTGATATATTGGAAGCCTATATTTGGATATCGGAAGTGTTCCAGGTGAAATCGGGATTTTACCGGAATACCGGGAGGTTACCGGAACCCCCCGGGAGCTTAATGGGCCTACATGGGCCTTAGTGGAAAAGGAGAGCAGCAAGAGGAGTATGGGGTGCGCCCCCTAGGCCCAAACCGAATTGGTTTAGGGCAAGGGAGCCGGCCCCCTCTTTCCTTCTTCCCCCTCCCAAGTCCTAATCCAAATAGGAAAGGGGGGAGTCCTAGGGAGTAGGACTCCTCCTGGCGCGCCTAGCCCTGACCGGCCGCACCCCCCCTTGCTCCTTTATATACAGGGGCAGGGGGCACCCTAGAGACACAATATTAGATCATTGATCTCTTAGCTGTGTGCGGTGCCCCCCTTCACCATAGTCCACCTCGATAATACTGTAGCGGTGCTTAGGCAAAGCCCTGCGTCGGTAGAACATCAACATCGTCACCACGCCGTCGTGCTGACGAAACTCTCCCTCAACACTCGGCTGGATCAGAGTTCGAGGGATGTCATCGGGCTGAACGTGTGCTGAACTCGGAGGTGTCGTACGTTCGGTACTTGATCAGTCGGATCGTGAAGACGTACGACTACATCAACCACGTTGTGCTAACGCTTCCGCTTTCGGTCTACGAGGGTACGTGGACAACACTCTCCCCTCTCGTTGCTATGCATCTCCATGATCTTGCGTGTGCATAGGAATTTTTTTGAAATTACTACGTTCCCCAGCAGTGGCATCCGAGCCAGGTTTTATGCGTAGATGTCATATGCACGAGTAGAACACAAGTGAGTTGTGGGCGATATAAGTCATATTGCTTACCAGCATGTCATACTTTGGTTCGGCGGTATTGTTGGATGAAGCGGCCCGGACCGACATTACGCGTACGCTTACGCGAGACTGGTTCTACCGACGTGCTTTGCACATAGGTTGTTGGCGGGTGTCAGTTTCTCCAACTTTAGTTGAACCGAGTGTGGCTACGCCCGGTCCTTGCGAAGGTTAAAACAGCACCAACTTGACAAACTATCGTTGTGGTTTTGATGCATAGGTAAGAACGGTTCTTACTAAGCCCGTAGCAGCCACGTAAAACTTGCACCAACAAAGTAGAGGACGTCTAACTTATTTTTGCAGGGCATGTTGTGATGTGATATGGTCAAGACATGATGCTAAATTTTATTGTATGAGATGATCATGTTTTGTAACCGAGTTATCGGCAACTGGCAGGAGCCATATGGTTGTCGCTTTATTGTATGCAATGCAATCGCCCTGTAATGCTTTACTTTATCACTAAGCGGTAGCGATAGTCGTGGAAGCATAAGATTGGCGAGATGACAACGATGCTACGATGGAGATCAAGGTGTCGCGCCGGTGACGATGGTGATCATGACGGTGCTTCGGAGATGGAGATCACAAGCACAAGATGATGATGGCCATATCATATCACTTATATTGATTGCATGTGATGTTTATCTTTTATGCATCTTATCTTGCTTTGATTGACGATAGCATTATAAGATGATCCCTCACTAAATTATCAAAGTATAAGTGTTCTCCCTGAGTATGCACCGTTGCGAAAGTTCTTCGTGCTGAGACACCACGTGATGATCGGGTGTGATAGGCTCTACGTTCAAATACAACAGGTGCAAAACAGTTGCACACGCAGAATACTCAGGTTAAACTTGACGAGCCTAGCATATAACAGATATGGCCTCGGAACACGGAGACCGAAAGGTCGGGCATGAATCATATAGTAGATATGATCAACATAGTGATGTTCACCATTGAAACTACTCCATCTCACGTGATGATCGGACATGATTTAGTTAATTTGGATCACGCGATCACTTAGAAGATTAGAGGGATGTCTATCTAAGTGGGAGTTCTTAAGTAATATGATTAGTTGAACTTAAATTTATCATGAACTTAGTACCTGATATTATCTTGCTTGTCTATGTTGATTGTAGATAGATGGCCTGTGCTGTTGTTCCATTAAATTTTAACGCGTTCCTTGAGAAAGCAAAGTTGAAAGATGATGGTAGCAATTACACGGACTGGGTCCGTAACTTGAGGATTATCCTCATTGCTGCACAGAAGAGTTATGTCCTAGAAGCACCGCTAGGTGTACCTCCTGCGCCAGCAACTGCAGACATTGTGAATGCCTGGCAGTTGCATGTTGATGACTACTCGATAGTTCAGTGTGCCATGCTTTACGGCTTAGAACCGGGACTTCAACGACATTTTGAACGTCATGGAGCATATGAGATGTTCCAGGAGTTGAAGTTAATATTTCAAGCAAATTTCCGGATTGAGAGATATGAAGTCTCCAATAAGTTCTACAGCTGCAAAATGGAGGAGAATAGTTCCGTCAGTGAACATATACTCAGAATGTCTGGGTACCATAATCACTTGACTCAGCTGGGAGTTGATCTTCCGGTTGATAGTGTCATTGACAGAGTTCTTCAATCACTGCCACCAAGCTACAAGAGCTTCGTGATGAACTATAAATGCAAGGGATGAATAAAACAATTCCCGAGCACTTCGCAATGCTAAAGGCTGCGGAGGTAGAATCAAGAAGGAGCATCAAGTGTTGATGGTCAATAAGACCACTAGTTTCAAGAAAAAGGGCAAAGGGAAGAAGAAGGGGAACTTCAAGAAGAACAGCAAGCAAGTTGCCACTCAAGAGAAGAAACCCAAGTCTGGACCTAAGCCTGAAACTGAGTGCTTCTACTGCAAGCAGACTGGTCACTTGAAGCGGAACTGCCCCAAGTATTTGGCGGATAAGAAGGATGGCAAGGTGAACAAAGGTATATGTGATATACATGTTATTGATGTGTACCTTACTAATGCTCGCAGTAGCACCTGGGTATTTGATACTGATTCTGTTGCTAATATTTGCAACTCGAAACAGTGGCTACGGATTAAGCGAAGATTGGCTAAGGACGAGGTGACGATGCGCGTGGGAAATGGTTCCAAAGTCGATGTGATCGCGGTCGGCACGCTACCTCTACATCTACCTTAGGGATTAGTATTAGACCTAAATAATTGTTATTTGGTGCCAGCGTTGAGCATGAACTGTTGGGGAACGTGGTAATTTCAAAAAAAATCCTACTCACACGCAAGATCATGGTGATGCATAGCAACGAGAGGGGAGAGTGTGATCTACGTACCCTTGTAGACCGACAACGGAAGCGTTAGCACAACGCGGTTGATGTAGTCGTACGTCTTCACGGCCCGACCGATCAAGCACCGAAACTACGGCACCTCCGAGTTTTAGCACACGTTTAGCTCGATGACGATCCCCGGACTCCGATCCAGCAAAGCGTCGGGGAAGAGTTCCGTCAGCACGACGGCGTGGTGACGACCTTGATGTTCTACCGTCGCAGGGATTCGCCTAAGCACCGCTACAATATTATCGAGGATTATGGTGGAAGGGGGCACCGCACACGGCTAAGAAAACGATCACGAGGATCAACTTGTGTGTCTAGGGGTGCCCCCTGCCCCCGTATATAAAGGAGCAAGGGGAGGAGGCCGGCCGGCCCTATTGGCGCGCCAAGGAGGAGTCCTCCTCCTAGTAGGAGTAGGACTCCTACTAGGAGGGGGAAAGGAAGTGGGGAGGGAGAAGGAAAGGGGGGCGCCGCCCCCCCTCTCCTAGTCCAATCCGTACCAAGGGGGGAGGAGGCGCGCGGCCCACACTGGCTGCCCTTCTCTCTCTCTCCACTAAGGTCCATATGGCCCACTACTTCTCCCGGGGGGTTCCGGTAACCCTCTGGTACTCCGGTTTTCTCCAAAATCATCCGGAACACTTTCGGTGTCCGAATATAGTCGTCCAATATATCAATCTTTATGTCTCGACCATTTCGAGACTCCTCATTATGTCCGTGATCACATCCGGGACTCCGAACTAACTTCAGTACAGCAAAACTCATAAACTCATAATATAACTGTCATCGAAACCTTAAGCGTGCGGACCCTACGAGTTCGAGAACAATGTAGACATGACCGAGACATGTCTCTGGTCAATAACCAATAGCGGAACCTAGATGCTCATATTAGCTCCCACATATTCTACGAAGATCTTTATCGGTCAGACCGCATAACAACATACGTAGTTCCCTTTGTCATCGGTATGTTACTTGCCCGAGATTCGATCGTCGGTATCTCAATACCTAGTTCAATCTTGTTACCGGCAAGTCTCTTTACTCGTTTCGTAATACATCATCTCGCAACCAACTCATTAGTTGCAATGCTTGCAAGTCTTATGTGATGTGCATTACCGAGAGGGCCCAGAGATACCTCTCCGACAATCGGAGTGACAAATCCTAATCTCGAAATACGCCAACCCAACATTTACCTTTGGAGACACCTGTAGAGCTCCTTTATAATCACCCAGTTACGTTGTGAAGTTTGGTAGCACACAAAGTGTTCCTCTGGCAAACGGGAGTTGCATAATCTCATAGTCATAGGAACATGTATAAGTCATGAAGAAAGCAATAGCAACATACTAAACGATCGGGTGCTAAGCTAATGGAATGGGTCATGTCAATCACGTCATTCTCCTAATAATGTGATCCCGTTAATCAAATGACAACACATGTCTATGGTTAAGAAACATAACCATCTTTGATTAACGAGCTAGTCAAGTAGAGGCATACTAGTGACGCTTAGTTTGTCTATGTATTCACACAAGTATTATGTTTCCAGATAATACAATTTTAGCATGAATAATAAACATTTATCATGATATAAGGAAATAAAATAATAACATTATTATTGCCTCTAGGGCATATTTCCTTCAGTCTCCCACTTGCACTAGAGTCAATAATCTAGATTACACAGTAATGATTCTAACACCCATGGAGCTTTGGTGCTGATCATGTTTTGCTCGTGGAAGAGGCTTAGTCAACGGGTCTGCAACATTCAGATCCGTATGTATCTTGCAAATCTCTATGTCTCCCACCTGGACTAGATCCCGGATGGAATTGAAGCGTCTCTTGATGTGCTTGGTTCTCTTGTGAAATCTGGATTCCTTTGCCAAGGCAATTGCACCAGTATTGTCACAAAAGATTTTCATTGGACCCGATGCACTAGGTATGACACCTAGATCGGATATGAACTCCTTCATCCAGACTCCTTCGTTTGCTGCTTCCGAAGTAGCTATGTACTCCGCTTCACATGTAGATCCCGCCACAACGCTTTGTTTAGAACTGCACCAACTGACAGCTCCACCGTTTAATGTAAACACGTATCCGGTTTGCGATTTAGAATCGTCCGGATCAGTGTCAAAGCTTGCATCAACGTAACCATTTATGATGAGCTCTTTGTCACCTCCATATATGAGAAACATATCCTTAGTCCTTTTCAGGTATTTCAGGATGTTCTTGACCGCTGTCCAATGATCCACTCCTGGATTACTTTGGTACCTCCCTGCTAGACTTATAGCAAGGCACGCATCAGGTCTGGTACACAGCATTGCATACATGATAGAGCCTATGGCTGAAGCATAGGGAACATCTTTCATTTTCTCTCTATCTTCTGCATTGGTCGGGCATTGAGTCTTACTCAATTTTACACCTTGTAACACAGGAAAGAATCCTTTCTTTGCTTGATCCATTTTGAACTTCTTCAAATTTTTGTCAAGGTATGTGCTTTGTGAAAGTCCAATTAAGCGTCTTGATCTATCTCTATAGATCTTAATGCCCAATATGTAAGCAGCTTCACCGAGGTCTTTCATTGAAAAATTCTTATTCAAGTATCCCTTTATGCTATTCAGATATTCTATATCATTTCCGATTAGTAATATGTCATCTACATATAATATCAGAAATGCTATAGAGCTCCCATTCACTTTGTTGTAAATACAGGCTTCTCCAAAAGTCTGTACAAAACCAAATGCTTTGATCACACTATCAAAGCGTTTATTCCAACTCCGAGAAGCTTGCACCAGTCCATAAATGGATCGCTGGAGCTTGCACACTTTGTTAGCTCCCTTTGGATTGACAAAACCTTCCGGTTGCATCATATACAACTCTTCTTCCAGAAATCCATTCAGGAATGCAGTTTTGACATCCATCTGCCAAATTTCATAATTATAAAATGCGGCAATTGCTAACATGATTCAGACAGACTTAAGCATCGCTACGGGTGAGAAGGTCTCATCGTAGTCAATCCCTTGAACTTGTCGAAAACCTTTTGCGACAAGTTGAGCTTTGTAGACAGTAATATTACCGTGAGCGTCATTCTTCTTCTTGAAGATCCATTTATTCTAAATTGCTTGCCGATCATTGGGCAAGTCAACCAAAGTCCATACTTTGTTCTCATACATGGATCCCATCTCAGATTTCATGGCTTCAAGCCATTTTGCGGAATCTGGGCTAACCATCGCTTCTTCATAGTTCGTAGGTTCATCATGATCTAGTAGCATGACTTCCAGAACAGGACTACCGTACCACTCTGGTGCGGATCTTACTCTGGTTGATCTACGAGGTTCAGTAGTATCTTGTTCTGAAGTTTCATGATCATTATCATTAGCTTCCTCACTAATTGGTGTAGGTGTCACAGAAACTGGTTTTTGTGATGTACTATTTTCCAATAAGGGAGCAGGTACAGTTACCTCGTCAAGTTCTACTTTCCTCCCACTCACTTCTTTCGAGAGAAACTCCTTCTCTAGAAAATTTCCGAATTTAGCAACAAAAGTCATGCCTTCGGATCTGTGATAGAAGGTGTATCCAATAGTTTCCTTTGGATATCCTATGAAGACACATTTCTCCGATTTGGGTTCGAGCTTATCAGGTTGAAGCTTTTTCACATAAGCATCGCAGCCCCAAACTTTCAGAAATGACAACTTTGGTTTCTTACCAAACCACAGTTCATAAGGCGTCGTCTCAACAGATTTTGATGGTGCCCTATTTAACGTGAATGCGGCCGTCTCTAGAGCATATCCCCAAAACGATGGCGGTAAATCAGTAAGAGACATCATAGATCGCACCATATCTAGTAAAGTACGATTACGACCTTCGGACACACCATTACGCTGTGGTGTTCCGGGTGGCGTGAGTTGCGAAACTATTCCGCATTGTTTCAAATGTACACCAAACTCGTAACTCAAATATTCTCCTCCACGATCAGATCGTAGGAATTTTATTTTCTTGTTACGATGATTTTCAACTTCACTCTGAAATTCTTTGAACTTTTCAAACGTTTCAGACTTATGCTTCATTAAGTAGATATACCCATATATGCTTAAGTCATCTGTGAAGGTGAGAAAATAACGATATCCGCCACGAGCCTCAACATTCATCGGACCACATACATCTGTATGTATGATTTCCAACAAATCTGTTGCTCTCTCCATAGTACCGGAGAACGGTGTTTTTGTCATCTTACCCATAAGGCACGGTTCGCAAGTACCAAGTGATTCATAATCAAGTGGTTCCAAAAGTCCATTAGTATGGAGTTTCTTCATGCGCTTTACACCGATATGACCCAAACGGCAGTGCCACAAATAATTTGCACTATCATTATCAACTCCACATCTTTTGGCTTTAACATTATGAATATGTGTGTCACTACTATCGAGATTTAATAAGAATAGACCACTCTTTAAGGGTGCATGACCATAAAAGATATTACTCATATAAATAGAACAACCATTATTCTCTGATTTAAATGAATAACCGTCTCGCATCAAACAAGATCCGGATATAATGTTCATGCTTAACGCTGGCACCAAATAACAATTACTTATGTCTAATACTAATCCCTAAGGTAGATGTAGAGGTAGCGTGCCGACCGCGATCACATCGACTTTGGAACCATTTCCC
Organism: Triticum urartu; assembly: GCF_056163025.1. Classification (NCBI taxonomy): domain Eukaryota; kingdom Viridiplantae; phylum Streptophyta; class Magnoliopsida; order Poales; family Poaceae; genus Triticum; species Triticum urartu. The sequence continues at coordinate 151,128,477 of NC_141878.1, forward strand.
ACGCGCATCGTCACCTCGTCCTTAGCCAATCTTCGCTTAATCCGTAGTCCCTGTTTCGAGTTGCAAATGTTAGCAACAGAACCAGTATCAAATACCCAGGTGCTACTGCGAGCATTAGTAAGGTACACATCAATAACATGTATATCACATATACCTTTGTTCACCTTGCCATCCTTCTTATCCGCCAAATACTTGGGGCCGTTCCGCTTCCAGTGACCAGTCTGCTTGCAGTAGAAGCACTCAGTTTCAGGCTTAGGTCCAGGTTTGGGTTTCTTCTCTTGAGTAGCAACTTTCTTGCTGTTCTTTTTGAAGTTCCCCTTCTTCTTTCCTTTGCCCTTTTTCTTGAAACTAGTGGTCTTGTTGACCGTCAACACTTGATGCTCCTTCTTGATTTCTACCTCCGCAGCTTTCAGCATTGCGAAGAGCTCGGGAATAATCTTATTCATCCCTTGCATATTATAGTTCATCACAAAGCTCTTGTAGCTTGGTGGCAGTAATTGGAGAATTTTGTCAATGACGCAATCATCTGGAAGATTAACTCCCAATTGAATCAAGTGATTATTATACCCAGACATTTTGAGTATATGCTCACTGACAGAACTGTTCTCCTCCATCTTGCAGCTATAGAACTTATTGGAGACTTCAAATCTCTCAATCCGGGCATTTGCTTGAAATATTAACTTCTACTCCTGGAACATCTCATATGCTCCATGACGTTCAAAATGTCGTTGAAGTCCCGATTCTAAGCCGTAAAGCATGGCACACTGAACTATCGAGTAGTCATCAGCTTTGCTCTGCCAGACGTTCATAACATCTGGTGTTGCTCCAGCACCAGGCCTGGCACCCAGCGGTGCTTCCAGAATGTAATTCTTCTGTGCAGCAATGAGGATAATCCTCAAGTTATGGACCCAGTCCGTGTAATTGCTACCATCATCTTTCAACTTTGCTTTCTCAAGGAACACATTAAAATTCAACGGAACAACAGCACGGGCCATCTATCTACAATCAAACATAAACAAGCAAGATACTATCAGGTACTAAGTTCATGATAAATTTAGGTTCAATTAATCATATTACTAAAGAACTCCCACTAAGATAGACATCTCTCTAATCCTCTAAGTGATTACGTGATCCAAATCAACTAAACCATGTCCGATCATCACGTGAGATGCAGTAGTTTCATTGGTGAACATCACTATGTTGATCATATCTACTATATGATTCACGCTCGACCTTTCGGTCTCCGTGTTCCGAGGCCATATCTGTATATGCTTGGCTCGTCAAGTATAACCTGAGTATTCTGCGTGTGCAACTGTTTTGCACCCGTTGTATTTGAACGTAGAGCCTATCACACCCGATCATCACGTGGTGTCTCAGCACGAAGAACTTTCGCAACGGTGCATACTCAGGGAGAACACTTCTTGATAATTAGTGAGAGATCATCTTAAAATGCTACCGTCAATCAAAGCAAGATAAGATGCATAAAAGATAAACATCACATGCAATCAATATAAGTGATATGATATGGCCATCATCATCTTGTGCTTGTGATCTCTATCTTCGAAGCACCGTCGTGATCACCATCGTCACCGGCGCGACACCTTGATCACCATCGTAGCATCGTTGTCGTCTCGCCAATCTTATGCTTCCACGACTATCGCTACCGCTTAGTGATAAAGTAAAGCATTACAGCGCAATTGCATTGCATACAATAAAGCGACAACCATATGGCTCCTGCCAGTTGCCGATAACTTGGTTACAAAACATGATCATCTCATACAATAAAATTTAGCATCATGTCTTGACCATATCACATCACAACATGCCCTGCAAAAACAACTTAGATGTCCTCTACTATGTTATTGCAAGTTTTACGTGGCTGCTACGGGCTTAAGCGAGAACCAATCTTACCTACGCATCAAAACCACAACGATAGTTTGTCAAGTTGGTGCTGTTTTAACCTTCGCAAGGACCGGGCGTAGCCACACTCGATTCAACTAAAGTTGGAGAAACTGACACCCGCTAGCCACCTTTGTGCAAAGCACGTCGGGAGAACCGGTCTCGCGTAAGCGTACGCGTAATGTCGGTCCGGGCCGCTTCGTCCAACAATACCGCCGAACCAAAGTATGACATGCTGGTAAGCAGTATGACTTATATCGCCCACAACTCACTTGTGTTCTACTCGTGCATATAACATCAACACATAAAACCTAGGCTCGGATGCCACTGTTGGGGAACGTAGTAATTTCAAAAAAATTCCTACGCACACGCAAGATCATGGTGATGCATAGCAACGAGAGGGGAGAGTGTGATCTACGTACCCTTGTAGACCGACAGCGGAAGCGTTAGCACAACGCGGTGTTGGGGAACGTTGCAGAAAACAAAAATTTTCCTACGGTTTCACCAAGATCCATCTAGGAGTTCATCTAGCAACGAGTGATTGGATTGCATCTACATACCTTTATAGATCACGCGCGGAAGCGTTCAAAGAACGGGGATGAGGAAGGCGTACTCAACGTGATCCAAATCACCGGAGATCCTAGCGCCGAACGGACGGCACCTCCGCGTTCAACACACGTACGGTCAGCGTAACGTCTCCTTCTTCTTGATCTAGCAAGGGGAAGGAGAGGTTGAGGAAGATGGCTCTAGCAGCAGCACGACGGCGTGGTGTTGATGGAGCTGCAGTACTCCGGCAGGGCTTCGCCAAACACTATGGAGGAGGAGGATGTGTTGGAGAGGGAGAGGGAGGCACCAAAGATGTGGTATGAGAGGCCCTCCTTTCCCCACTATATATAGGGAGTCCAAGGGGGGGCCCCTAGGAGATCCAATCTCCTAGGGGGGTGCGGCCAAGGGAGGAATCCCTCCTCCCCAAGGCACCTAGGAGGTGCCTTCCCCCTTTGGGACTCTTCCCTTCTTGAACCCTAGGCGCATGGGCCTCTTGGGGCTGGTGCCCTTGGCCCATATAGGCCAAGGCGCACCCCCTACAGCCCATGTGGCCCCCCGGGGCAGGTGGCCCCACCCGGTGGACCCCCGGGACCCTTCCGGTGGTCCCGATACAATACCGGTGACCCCGAAACTTGTCCCGATGCCCGAAATAGCACTTTCTATATATAATTCTTTACCTCCGGACCATTCCGGAACTCCTCGTGATGTCTGGGATCTCATCCGGGACTCCGAACAACATTCGGGTTACTACATATACATATCCCTACAACCCTAGCGTCATCGAACCTTAAGTGTGTAGACCCTACGGGTTCGGGAGACAAGTAGACATGACCGAGACGACTCTCCGGTCAATAACCAACAGCGGGATCTGGATACCCATGTTGGCTCCCACATGCTCCTCGATGATCTCATCGGATGAACCACGATGTCGAGGATTCAAGCAACCCCGTATACAATTCCCTTTGTCAATCGGTATGTTACTTGCCTGAGATTTGATCGTCGGTATCACAATACCTCGTTCAATCTCGTTACCGGCAAGTCACTTTACTCGTACCGTAATGCATGATCCCGTGACCAGACACTTGGTCACTTTGAGCTCATTATGATGATGCATTACCGAGTGGGCCCAGTGATACCTCTCCGTCATACGGAGTGACAAATCCCAGTCTTGATCTGTGTCAACCCAACAGATACTTTCGGAGATACCCGTAGTATACCTTTATAGTCACCCAGTTACGTTGTGACGTTTGGTACACCCAAAGCACTCCTACGGTATCCGGGAGTTACATGATCTCATGGTCTAAGGAAAAGATACTTGACATTGGAAAACTCTAGCAAACGAACTATACGACCTTGTGCTATGTTTAGGATTGGGTCTTGTCCATCACATCATTCTCCTAATGATGTGATCTCGTTATCAATGACATCCAATGTCCATAGTCAGGAAACCATGACTATCTGTTGATCAACGAGCTAGTCAACTAGAGGCTTACTAGGGACATGTTGGTGTCTATTATTCACACATGTATTACGATTTCCGGATAACACAATTATAGCATGAATAAAGACAATTATCATGAACAAGGAAATATAATAATAATGCTTTTATTATTGCCTCTAGGGCATATTTCCAACAGTCTCCCACTTGCACTAGAGTCAATAATCTAGTTACATTGTGATGAATCGAACACCCATGGAATTCTGGTGTTGATCATGTTTTGCTCTAGGGAGAGGTTTAGTCAACGGATCTGCTACATTCAGGTCCGTGTGTAGTTTACAAATATCTATGTCTCCATCTTGAACATTTTCACGAATGGAGTTGAAGCGACGCTTGATGTGCCTTGTTTTCTTATGAAACCTGGGCTCCTTGGCAAGAGCAATAGCTCCAGTGTTGTCACAGAAGAGCTTGATCGGCCCCGACGCATTGGGTATGACTCCTAGGTCGGTGATGAACTCCTTCACCCAAATTGCTTCATGCGCTTCCTCTGAGGCTGCCATGTACTCCGCTTCACATGTAGATCCCGCCACGATGCTCTGCTTGCAATTGCACCAGCTTACTGCCCCACCATTCAAAATATACACGTATGCGGTTTGTGACTTAGAGTCATCCAGATCTGTGTCGAAGCTAGCGTCGACGTAACCCTTTACGACGAGCTCTTCGTCACCTCCATAAACGAGAAACATTTCCTTAGTCCTTTTCAGGTACTTCAGGATATTCTTGACCGCTGTCCAGTGTTCCTTGCCGGGATTACTTTGGTACCTTCCTACCAAACTTACGGCAAGGTTTACATCAGGTCTGGTACACAGCATGGCATACATAATAGAACCTATGGCTGAGGCATAGGGGATGACACTCATCTCTTCTATATCTTCTGCCGTGGTCGGACATTGAGCTGAGCTCAATTTCACACCTTGCAACACAGGCAAGAACCCCTTCTTAGACTGATCCATATTGAACTTCTTCAATATCTTATCAAGGTATGTGCTTTGTGAAAGACCTATGAGGCATCTTGATCTATCTCTGTAGATCTTGATGCCTAATATATAAGCAGCTTCTCCAAGGTCCTTCATTGAAAAACTCTTATTCAAGTAGGCCTTTATGCTGTCCAAGAGTTCTATATCATTTCCCATCAAAAGTATGTCATCTACATATAATATGAGAAATGCTACAGAGCTCCCACTCACTTTCTTGTAAACGCAGGCTTCTCCATAACTCTGCGTAAACCCAAACGCTTTGATCATCTCATCAAAGCGAATGTTCCAACTCCGAGATGCTTGCACCAGCCCATAAATCGAGCGTTGGAGCTTGCACACCTTGTCAGCATTCTTAGAATCGACAAAACCTTCCGGCTGCATCATATACAATTCTTCCTTAAGGAAACCATTAAGGAATGCCGTTTTGACGTCCATTTGCCATATTTCATAATCATAGAATGCGGCAATCGCTAACATGATTCGGACGGACTTCAGCTTCGCTACCGGTGAGAAAGTCTCATCGTAGTCAACCCCTTGAACTTGTCGATAACCCTTAGCGACAAGCCGAGCTTCATAGATGGTCACATTACCATCCGCGTCTGTCTTCTTTTTAAAGATCCATTTATTTTCTATGGCTCGCCGCTCAACGGGCAAGTCAGTCAAAGTCCATACTTCGTTTTCATACATGGATCCTATCTCGGATTTCATGGCTTCTAGCCATTTGTCGGAATCCGGGCCCGCCATCGCTTCTTCATAGTTCGAAGGTTCACCGTTGTCTAACAACATGATTTCCAAGACAGGGTTGCCGTACCACTCTGGTGCGGAACGTGTCCTTGTGGACCTTCGAATTTCAGTAGGAGCTTGATCAGAAGTATCTTGATCATCATCATTAACTTCCTCTCTAGTCGGTGCAGGCACCTCAGGAACATTTTCTTGAGTTGCGCCATTTTCCGGTTCAAGAGGTAATACTTCATCAAGTTCTACTTTCCTCCCACTTACTTCTTTTGAGAGAAACTCTTTCTCCAGAAAGGACCCATTCTTGGCAACAAAGATCTTGCCTTCGGATCTGAGGTAGAAGGTATACCCAATAGTTTCTTTAGGGTATCCTATGAAGATGCATTTTTCTGATTTGGGTTTGAGCTTTTCAGGTTGAAGTTTCTTAACATAAGCATCGCATCCCCAAACTTTTAGAAACGACAGCTTAGGTTTCTTCCCAAACCATAATTCAAACGGTGTCGTCTCAACGGATTTCGAAGGAGCCCTATTTAAAGTGAATGCGGCAGTCTCTAAAGCATAGCCCCAAAAAGATAGCGGTAAATCGGCAAGAGACACCATAGATCGCACCATATCTAATAGAGTGCGATTATGACGTTCGGAGACACCATTACGCTGAGGTGTTCCAGGCGGTGTGAGCTGTGAAACTATTCCACATTTTCTTAAGTGTGTGCCAAACTCGTGACTCAAGTATTCTCCTCCACGATCTGATCGCAGGAACTTGATTTTCCTGTCACGTTGATTCTCAACCTCACTCTGAAATTCCTTGAACTTTTCAAAGGTCTCAGACTTGTGTTTCATTAAGTAGACATACCCATATCTACTCAAGTCATCAGTGAGGGTGAGAATATAACGATAGCCACCGCGAGCCTCAACACTCATTGGACCGCACACATCAGTATGTATGATTTCCAATAAGTTGGTTGCTCGCTCCATTGTTCCTGACAACGGAGTCTTGGTCATTTTACCCATGAGGCATGGTTCGCACGTGTCAAATGATTCGTAATCAAGAGACTCTAAAAGTCCATCAGCATGGAGCTTCTTCATGCGTTTGACACCTATGTGACCAAGGCGGCAGTGCCACAAGTATGTGGGACTATCATTATTAACCTTACATCTTTTGGTACTCACACTATGAATATGTGTAGCATTACGCTTGAGATTCATTAAGAATAAACCATTTACCATCGGAGCATGACCATAAAACATATCTCTCATATAAATAGAACAACCATTATTCTCGGATTTAAATGAGTAGCCATCTCAAATTAAACGAGATCCTGATACAATGTTCATGCTCAAACTTGGCACTAAATAACAATTATTGAGGTTTAAAACTAATCCCGTAGGTAAATGAAGAGGTAGCGTGCCGACGGCGATCACATCGACCTTGGAACCATTCCCGACGCGCATCGTCACCTCATCCTTCGCCAGTCTCCGCTTATTCCGCAGCTCCTGCTTTGAGTTACAAATGTGAGCAACTACACCGGTATCAAATACCCAGGAGCTACTACGAGTACTGGTAAGGTACACATCAATTACATGTATATCACATATACCTTTCGTTTTGCCGGCCTTCTTGTCTGCTAAGTATTTGGGGCAGTTCCGCTTCCAGTGACCACTTTCCTTGCAAGAAAAGCACTCAGTCTCGGGCTTGGGTCCATTCTTTGGCTTCTTCCTGGCAGCTTGCTTGCCGGGCGCGGCAACTCCCTTGCCGTCCTTCTTGAAGGTTTTCTTACCCTTGCCTTTCTTGAACTTAGTGGTTTTATTCACCATCAACACTTGATGTTCCTTTTTGACTTCTACCTCTGCTGATTTTAGCATTGCAAATACTTCAGGAATGGTCTTTTCCATCCCCTGCATATTGAAGTTCATCACAAAGCCCTTGTAGCTCGGTGGAAGCGACTGAAGGATTCTGTCAATGACCGCGTCATCCGGGAGATTAACTCCCAGCTGAGTCAAGCGGTTATGTAACCCAGACATTGTGAGTATGTGCTCACTGACAGAACTATTTTCCTCCATCTTACAGCTGAACAATTTGTCGGAGACTTCATATCTCTCGACCAGGGCATGAGCTTGGAAAACCATTTTCAGCTCTTCGAACATCTCATATGCTCCGTGTCTCTCAAAACGCTTTTGGAGTCCCGGCTCTAAGCTGTAAAGCATGCCACACTGAACGAGGGAGTAGTCATCGGTACGTGCCTGCCAAGCGTTCATAACGTCTTGTTCTGCAGGGAGAACAGGTGCATCACCTAGCGGTGCTTGTAGGACATAATCTTTCTTGGCAGCTATGAGGATGATCCTCAGGTTCTGGACCCAGTCCGTGTAGTTGCTGCCATCGTCTTTCAGCTTGGTTTTCTCTAGGAACGCGTTGAAGTTGAGGACTACGTTGGCCATTTGATCTACAAGACATATTGTAAAGATTTTAGACTAAGTTCATGATAATTAAGTTCATCTAATCAAATTATTCAATGAACTCCCACTTAGATAGACATCCCTCCAGTCATCTAAGTATAACATGATCCGAGTTAACTAGGCCGTGTCCGATCATCACGTGAGACGGACTAGTCAACGTCGGTGAACATCTTCATGTTGATCGTATGTTCTATACGAGTCATGCTCGACCTTTCGATCTTCTGTGTTCCGAGGCCATGTCTGTACATGCTAGGCTCGTCAAGTCAACCTAAGTGTTTTGCATGTGTAAATCTGTCTTACACCCGTTGTATGTGAACGTTAGAATCTATCACACCCGATCATCACGTGGTGCTTCGAAACAACGAACTGTCGCAACGGTGCATAGTTAGGGGGAACACTTTCTTGAAATTATTATGAGGGATCATCTTATTTACTACCGTCGTTCTAAGTAAACAAGATGCAAAAACATGATAAACATCACATGCAATCAAATAATAAAAGTGACATGATATGGCCAATATCACATAGCTCCTTTGATCTCCATCTTGGGGCTCCATGATCATCTTGTCACCGGCATGACACCATGATCTCCATCATCATGATCTCCATCATCGTGTCTCCATGAAGTTGCTCGCCAACTATTACTTCTACTACTATGGCTAACGCGTTTAGCAATAAAGTAAAGTAATTTACATGGCGTTTCTCAATGACACGCAGGTCATACAAAAAATAAAGACAACTCCTATGGCTCCTGCCGGTTGTCATACTCATCGACATGCAAGTCGTGATTCCTATTACAATAGCATGAACATCTCATACATCACATATATATCATTCATCATTCATCACAACTTTGGCCATATCATATCACAAAGCACTTGCTGCAAAAACAAGTTAGACGTCCTCTAATTGTTGTTGCAAGTTTTACGTGGCTAAAGTAGGGTTCTAGCAAGAACGTTTTCTTACCTACGTGAAAGCCACAACGTGATTTGTCAACTTCTATTTACCCTTCATAAGGACCCTTTTCATCGAATCCGCTCCAACTAAAGTAGGAGAGACAGACACCCGCCAGCCACCTTATGCAACTTGTGCATGTTAGTCGGTGGAACCGGTCTCACGTAAGCGTACGTGTAAGGTTGGTTCGGGCCGCTTCATCCCACAATACCGTTGAAGCAAGATAAGACTAGTAGTGGAAAGAAAGTTGACAACATCAACGCCCACAACAAATTGTGTTCTACTCGTGCAAGAGAACTACGCATAGACCTAGCTCATGATGCCACTGTTGGGGAACGTTGCAGAAAACAAAAATTTTCCTACGGTTTCACCAAGATCCATCTAGGAGTTCATCTAGCAACGAGTGATTGGATTGCATCTACATACCTTTGTAGATCACGCGCGGAAGCGTTCAAAGAACGGGGATGAGGAAGGCGTACTCGACGTGATCCAAATCACCGGAGATCCTAGCGCCGAACGGACGGCACCTCCGCGTTCAACACACGTACGGTCAGCGTAACGTCTCCTTCTTCTTGATCCAGCAAGGGGAAGGAGAGGTTGAGGAAGATGGCTCTAGCAGCAGCACGACGGCGTGGTGTTGATGGAGCTGCAGTACTCCAGCAGGGCTTTGCCAAGCACTATGGAGGAGGAGGATGTGTTGGAGAGGGAGAGGGAGGCACCAAAGATGTGGTATGAGAGGCCCTCCTTTCCCCACTATATATAGGGAGTCCAAGGGGGGGCGCCGGCCCTAGGAGATCCAATCTCCTAGGGGGGTGCGGCCAAGGAAGGAATCCCTCCTCCCCAAGGCACCTAGGAGGTGCCTTCCCCCTTTAGGACTCTTCCCTTCTTGAACCCTAGGCGCATGGGCCTCTTGGGGCTGGTGCCCTTGGCCCATATAGGCCAAGGCGCACCCCCTACAGCCCATGTGGCCCCCCGGGGCAGGTGGCCCCACCCGGTGGACCCCCGGGACCCTTCCGGTGGTCCCGGTACAATACCGGTGACCCCGAAACTTGTCCCGATGCCCGAAATAGCACTTCCTATATATAATTCTTTACCTTCGGACCATTCCGGAACTCCTCGTGATGTCTGGGATCTCATCCGGGACTCCGAACAACATTCGGGTTACTGCATATACATATCCCTACAACCCTAGCGTCACCGAACCTTAAGTGTGTAGACCCTACGGGTTCGGGAGACAAGTAGACATGACCGAGATGACTCTCCGGTCAATAACCAACAGCGGGATCTGGATACCCATGTTGGCTCCCACATGCTCCTCGATGATCTCATCGGATGAACCACGATGTCGAGGATTCAAGCAACCCCGTATACAATTCCCTTTGTCAATCGGTATGTTACTTGCCTGAGATTCGATCGTCGGTATCCCAATACCTCGTTCAATCTCATTACCGGCAAGTCACTTTACTCGTACCGTAATGCATGATCCCGTGACCAGACACTTGGTCACTTTGAGCTCATTATGATGATGCATTACCGAGTGGGCCCAGTGATACCTCTCCGTCATACGGAGTGACAAATCCCAGTCTTGATCCGTGTCAACCCAACAGATACTTTCGGAGATACCCGTAGTATACCTTTATAGTCACCCAGTTACGTTGTGACGTTTGGTACACCCAAATCACTCCTACGGTATCCGGGAGTTACACGATCTCATGGTCTAAGGAAAAGATACTTGACATTGGAAAACTCTAGCAAACGAACTATACGACCTTGTGCTATGTTTAGGATTGGGTCTTGTCCATCACATCATTCTCCTAATGATGTGATCTCGTTATCAATGACACCCAATGTCCATAGTCAGGAAACCATGACTATCTGTTGATCAACGAGCTAGTCAACTAGAGGCTTACTAGGGACATGTTGGTGTCTATTATTCACACATGTATTACAATTTCCGGATAACACAATTATAGCATGAATAAAGACAATTATCATGAACAAGGAAATATAATAATAATGCTTTTATTATTGCCTCTAGGGCATATTTCCAACACGCGGTTGATGTAGTCGTACGTCTTCACGGCCCGACCGATCAAGCACCGAAACTACGGCACCTCCGAGTTTTAGCACATGTTTAGCTCGATGACGATCCCCGGACTCCGATCCAGCAAAGCGTCAGGGAAGAGTTCCGTCAGCATGACGGCGTGGTGACAATCTTGATGTTCTACCATCGCAGGGCTTTGCCTAAGCACCGCTACAATATTATCGAGGATTATGGTGGAAGGGGGAACCGCACACGGCTAAGAAAACGATCACAAGGATCAACTTGTGTGTCTAGGGGTGCCCCCTGCCCCGTATATAAAGGAGCAAGGGGAGGAGGCCGGCCGGCCCTATTGGCGCACCAAGGAGGAGTCCTCCTCCTAGTAGGAGTAGGACTCCTACTAGGAGGGGGAAAGGAAGTGGGGAGGGAGAAGGAAAGGGGGGTGCCGCCCCCCTCTCCTAGTCCAATTCTGACCAAGGGGGGAGGAGGCGCGCGGCCCACCTTGGCTGCCCTTCTCTCTCTCCACTAAGGCCCATATGGCCCATTACTTCTCTCGGGGGGTTCCGGTAACCCTCCGGTACTCCGATTTTCTCCGAAATCACCCAGAACACTTCCGTTGTCCGAATATAGTCGTCCAATATATCAATCTTTATGTCTCGACCATTTCGAGACTCCTCGTTATGTCCGTGATCACATCCGGGACTCCGAACTAATATCGGTACATCAAAACTCATAAACTCATAATATAACTATCATCGAAACCTTAAGCGTGCGGACCCTACGGGTTCGAGAACAATGTAGACATGACCGAGACATGTCTCTGGTCAATAACCAATAGCGGAACCTGGATGCTCATATTGGCTCCCACATATTCTACGAAGATCTTTATCGGTCAGACCGCATAACAACATACGTAGTTCCCTTTGTCATCGGTATGTTACTTGCCCGAGATTCGGTCGTCGGTATCTCAATACCTAGTTCAATCTCATTACCGGCAAGTCTCTTTACTCGATTCATAATACATCATCTCGCAACCAAGTCATTAGTTGCAATGCTTGCAAGTCTTATGTGATGTGCATTACCGAGAGGGCCCAGAGATACCTCTCCGACAATCGGAGTGACAAATCCTAATCTCGAAATACGCCAACCCAACATTTACCTTTGGAGACACCTGTAGAGCTCCTTTATAATCACCCAGTTACGTTGTGATGTTTGGTAGCACACAAAGTGTTCCTCCGGCAAATAGGAGTTGCATAATCTCATAGTCATAGGAACATGTATAAGTCATGAAGAAAGCAATAGCAACATACTAAACGATCGGGTGCTAAGCTAATGGAATGGATCATGTCAATCACGTCATTCTCCTAATAATGTGATCCCATTAATCAAATGACAACACATGTCTATGGTTAGGAAACATAACCATCTTTGATTAACGAGCTAGTCAAGTAGAGGCATACTAGTGACGTTTAGTTTGTCTATGTATTCACACAAGTATTATGTTTCCAGATAATACAATTTTATCATGAATAATAAACATTTATCATGATATAAGGAAATAAAATAATAACATTATTATTGCCTCTAGGGAATATTTCCTTCATGAACATTATATCTGGATCTTGTTTGATGCGAGACGATTATTCATTTAAATCATAGAATAATGGTTGTTCTATTTATATGAGTAATATCTTTTATGGTCATGCACCCGTAAAGAGTGGTCTATTCTTATTGAATCTCGATAGTGGTGACATACATATTCATAATGTTGAAGCCAAAAGATGAAGAGTTGATAATGATAGTGTAACTTATTTGTGGCACTGCCGTTTAGGTCATATCAGTGTAAAGCGCATGAAGAAACTCCATACTGATGGACTTTTGGAACCACTTGATTATGAATCACTTGGTACTTGCGAACCGTGCCTCATGGGCAAGATGACTAAAACGCCGTTCTCCAGAACTATGAGAGAGCAACAGATTTGTTAAAAATCATACATACAGATGTATGTGGTCCGATGAATGTTGAGGCTCGTGGCGGACATCGTTATTTTCTCACCTTCACAGATTATTTTAGCAGATGGGTATATCTACTTAATGAAGCATAAGTCTGAAACATTTGAAAAGTTCAAAGAATTTCAGAGTGAAGTTGAAAATCATCGTAACAAGAAAATAAAGTTTCTATGATCTGATCGTGTAGGAGAATATTTGAGTTACGAGTTTGGTCTACATTTGAAACAATGCGGAATAGTTTTGCAACTCACGCCACCCGGAACACCACAGCGTAATGGTGTGTCCGAACGTCGTAATCGTACTTTACTAGATATGGTGCGATCTATGATGTCTCTTATAGATTTACCGCTATCATTTTGGGGTTATGCTTTAGAGACGGCCGCATTCACGTTAAATAGGGCACCATCGAAATCCGTTGAGATGATGCCTTATGAACTGTGGTTTGGCAAGAAACCAAAGTTGTCGTTTCTAAAAGTTTGGGGCTGCGATGCTTATGTGAAAAAGCTTCAACCTGATAAGCTCAAACCCAAATCGGAGAAATGTGTCTTCATAGGATACCCAAAGGAGACTGTTGGGTACACCTTCTATCACAGATCCGAAGGCAAGACTTTTGTTGCTAAATTCGGAGTTTTTCTAGAGAAGGAGTTTCTCTCGAAAGAAGAGAGTGGGAGGAAAGTAGAACTTGATGAGGTAACTATACCTACTCCCTTATTGGAAAGTAGTTCATCACAGAAAACGGTTTCTGCGACACCTACACCAATTAGTGAGGAAGTTAATGATGATGATCATGAAACTTTAGATCAAGCTGTTACTGAACCTCGTAGGTCAACCAGAGTAAGATCCGCACCAGATTGGTACAGTAATCATGTTCTGGAAGTCATGCTACTAGATCATGATGAACCTACGAACTATGAAGAAGCAATGGTGAGCCCAGATTCCGCAAAATGGCTTGAGGGTATGAAATCAGAGATGGGACCCATGTATGAGAAAAAAGTGTGGACTTTGGTTGAATTGCCCGTTGATCGGCAAGCAATTGAGAATAAATGGATCTTCAAGAAGAAGACTGACGCTGACGGTAATGTTACTGTCTATAAAGCTTGACTTGTTGCGAAAGGTTTTCGACAAGTTCAAGGGATTGACTACGATGAGACCTTCTCACCCGTAGCGATGCTTAAGTCTGTCCGAATCATGTTAGCAATTGCCGCATTTTATGATTATGAAATATGGCACATGGATGTCAAAACTGCATTCTTGAATGGATTTCTAGAAGAAGAGTTGTATATGATGCAACCGGAAGGTTTTGTCGATCCAAAGGGAGATAACAAAGTGTGCAAGCTCCAGCGATCCATTTATGGACTGGTGCAAGCCTCTCGGAGTTGGAATAAACGCTTTGATAGTGTGATCAAAGCATTTGGATTTATACAGACTTTTGGAGAAGCCTGTATTTACAAGAAAGTGAGTGGGAGCTCTGTAGCATTTCTGATATTATATGTGGATGACATATTACTAATTGGAAATGATATAGAATTTCTGGATAGCATAAAGGGATACTTGAATAAGAATTTTTCAATGAAAGACCTCGGTGAAGCTGCTTACATATTGGGCATTAAGATCTATAGAGGTAGATCAAGACGCTTAATTGGACTTTCACAAAGCACATACCTTGACAAAGTTTTGAAGAAGTTCAAAATGGATCAAGCAAAGAAAGGGTTCTTGCCTGTGTTACAAGGTGTGAAGTTGAGTAAGACTCAATGCCCGACCACTGCAGAAGATAGAGAGAAAATGAAAGATGTTCCCTATGCTTCAGCCATAGGCTCTATCATGTATGCAATGCTGTGTACCAGACCTGATGTGTGCCTTGCTATAAGTCTAGCAAGGAGGTACCAAAGTAATCCAGGAGTGGATCACTGGACAGCGGTCAAGAACATCCTGAAATACCTGAAAAGGACTAAGGATATGTTTCTCGTTTATGGAGGTGACAAAGAGCTCATCGTAAATGGTTACGTTGATGCAAGCTTTGACACTGATCCGGACGATTCTAAATCGCAAACCGGATACGTGTTTACATTGAACGATGGAGCTGTCAGATGATGCAGTACTAAACAAAGCGTCGTGGCGGGATCTACATGTGAAGCGGAGTACATAGCTGCTTCGGAAGCAGCAAATGAAGGAGTCTGGATGAAGGAGTTCATATCCGATCTAGGTGTCATACCTAGTGCATCGGGTCCAATGAAAACCTTTTGTGACAATACTAGAGCAATTGCCTTAGCGAAGGAATCCAGATTTCACAAGAGAACCAAGCACATCAAGAGACGCTTCAATTCCATCCGGGATCTAGTCCAGGTGGGACACATAGAAATTTGCAAGATACATACGGATCTTAATGTTGTAGACCCGCTCACTAAGCCTCTTCCACGAGCAAAACATGATCAGCACCAAGGCTCCATGGGTGTTAGAATCATTACTGTGTAATCTAGATTATTGACTCTAGTGCAAGTGGGACACTGAAGGAAATATGCCCTAGAGGCAATAATAAAGTTATTATTTATTTCCTTATATCATGATAAATGTTTATTATTCATGCTAGAATTTTAATAACCGGAAACATAATACATGTGTGAATACATAGACAAACAGAGTGTCACTAGTATGCCTCTACTTGACTAGCTCGTTGATCAAAGATGGTTATGTTTCCTAACCATAGACATGAGTTGTCATTTGATTAACGGGATCACATCATTAGGAGAATGATGTGATTGACTTGACCCATTCCGTTAGCTTAGCACTTGATCGTTTAGTTTGTTGCTATTGCTTTCTTCATGACTTATACATGTTCCTATGACTATGAGATTATGCAACTCCTGTTTATCAGAGGAACACTTTGTGTGCTACCAAACATCACAACGTAACTGGGTGATTATAAAGGTTCTCTACAGGTGTCTCCGAAGGTACTTGTTGGGTTGGCGTATTTCGATATTAGGATTTGTCACTCCGATTGTCGGAGAGGTATCTCTGGGCCCTCTCGGTAATGCACATCACTTAAGCCTTGCAAGCATTGCAACTACTGAGTTCGTTGCAGGATGATGTATTACGGAACGAGTAAAGAGACTTACCGGTAACGAGATTGAACTAGGTATTGAGATACGACGATCGAATCTCGGGCAAGTAACATACCGATGACAAAGGGAACAATGTATGTTGTTATGCGGTTTGACCGATAAAGATCTTCATAGAATATGTAGGAGCCAATATGAGCATCTAGGTTCCGCTATTGGTTATTGACCGGAGACGTGTCTCGGTCATGTCTACATAGTTCTCGAACCCGTAGGGTCCGCACGCTTAACGTTACAATGGCAGTTTTATTATGAGTTTATATGTTTTGATGTACCGAAGGTTGTTCGGAGTCCCGGATGTGATCACGGACAGGACGAGGAGTCTCGAAATGGTCGAGACATGAAGATTTATATACTGGAAGCCTATATTTGGATGTCTAAAGTGTTCCGGGTGAAATTGGGATTTTACCGAACTATCGGGAGGTTACCGGAACCCCCCGGGAGCATAATGGGCTTACATGGTTCTTAGTGGAAAAGGAGGGCAGCAAGAGGAGTATGGGGCGCGCCCCCCTAGGCCCAAACCGAATTGGTTTAGGGCAAGGGGGCCGGCCCCCTTCTTTCCTTCTTCCCCCTCCCAAGTCCTAATCCAAATAGGAAAGGGGGGGAGTCCTACTCCCGGTGGGAGTAGGACTCCTCCTGGCGCGCCTAGCCCTGGCCGGCCGCACCCTCCCCCCCTTGCTCCTTTATATACAGGGGCAGGGGGCATCCTAGAGACACAAAATTAGATCATTGATCTCTTAGCCGTGTGCGGTGCCCCCCTCTACCATAGTCCACCTCGATAATACTGTAGCGGTGCTTAGGCGAAGCCCTGCGTCGGTAGAACATCAACATCGTCACCACGATGTCGTGCTGACGAAACTCTCCCTCAACACTCGGCTGGATCGGAGTTCGAGGGACGTCATCGGGTTGAATGTGTGCTGAACTCGGAGGTGTCGTACGTTCGGTACTTGATCGGTCGGATCGTGCAGACGTACGACTACATCAACCCCGTCGTGCTAACACTTCCGCTTTCGGTCTACGAGGGTACGTGGACAACACTCTTCCCTCTCGTTGATATGCATCTCCATGATCTTGTGTGTGCGTAGGAAATTTTTTGAAATTACTACGTTCCCCAACAATGACTTTCATAGGCCTCAACTACGAAGATCTAAAGCATCTCCAGTCGTTGCCCCCCTCCCCCCCAAGGAGGCATAAAAATCGCCGCCTGGGGGCGAGCCGGCGGTACAATCGGCGCTGGGACGGTTGGGCATCCAGCCGTCGCCCCCAGGTCGCCCCCAGGCGCCGATATTGACCCAGTTTTTGGCCCACTTTCGGCGAATAAAGGCCTCATATGGGCGAGAATCGGCCCATATTCGGTGTGGTTCGTCGTGGCTCGGCGTTGAATTCTCAACATAAATATTTTTTATCACATAGTTCATCACAGTAAATCAAATAGTTCAACAAAATAGTGCAACAACAAATAGTTCAATACAAATTATATAGTTCAACAAATAAAAAATCATTACACATCGAGCTAGGCGTCGCCCTTAATCCTCCATAGGTGCTCCATCAGATCCTGTTGTAGTTGATGATGCACCTGTGGGTCTCGGATCTCCTGACGCATACTGAGGTAGGCAGTCCAGATTGTCGGTAGCTGGTGATCAACTTCGTTTAGAGGACCCTGCTTGTAGTATGGTTCAGTGTCAAACACTGGCTCTTCCTGCTAGCTCTCGATGATCATGTTGTGCAAGATGACACATCAAGTCATGATCTCCCACATTTGATCTTTCGACCAGGTCTAAGCAGGGTACCGGACAACAGCAAATCGAGATTGGAGCACACTAAATGCCCGCCTGCAAGCCTCCTGCACCTTGGCAAAGTGGGACTTCTTGCCTCCTGGCACAGCGTTTGAGATAGTCTTCACAAATGTAGACCATCTCGGATAGATGCCATCAGCTAGGTAGTACCCCTTGTTGTAGTGCCACCCATTGACCTCAAAGTTCACCGAGGAGAATGACCTTCAACAAGCTTGGCAAAGATAGGGGAGCACTGCACGTTGATGTCATTGTGAGTTTCTGACATACCAAAGAAGGAGTGCCAAATCTAGAGGTTCTGTGTGGCCACCGCCTCAAGTACCACACTGCAACCGCCTTTGGCGCCTTTGTACATCCTCTGCTAAGCAAATGGGCAGTTCTTCCATTTCCAATGCATGCAGTCGATGCTTCCGAGCATCCCAGTAAATCCTCTTGCTGCATTCTGTGCTAGGATCCGAGCAGTGTCTTCTGCATTGGGTGTTCGCAAGTATTGCGTTCCAAACACTGCCACCACTGCCAGACAGAACTTTTAGAAACACTCAATGGTGGTGGACTCGGCCATGCGCCAATAGTCGTCGAGTGAATCATGGGGAGCTTCGTATGCAAGCATCCTCATCGCTGTCGTGCACCTCTGGATCGAGGTGAATCCAAGTTTGCCGGTGCAATCCTTCTTGCACTTGAAGTAGTTGTCAAACTCCCGGATGAAATTCACAATCCTGAGGAAAAGCTTTCGGCTCATCCGATAACAACGCCGAAATGTTTTATCACCGTGTAGTGGAGCGTTGGCGAAGTAGTCGGAGTAGAGCATGCAGTAGCCTTCGAGACGATGCCGGTTCTTTGCTTTCATCCGCCCCGGTGCCGAGCCACCTCGCCGCGGTTTTTCATTGCTCGCCAGCAGGGCGGCGAGGACCATGAGATGTTCCTCTTCCTGGACGTCGGCCTCGGCTTTCTCCTCCAGCAGCGCGGCAAGCGCTTCCTCGTCGTCCGAGTCCATTGCCGAGGCAGGCAAATCGCCGAACACCTTGCGGACGCGGTGGGCGCGTACCCACCGCTAAACTGCCCCTCCGCGTCTGGAAACGTCGGAAAAATCGCCCAGCTGTTGGTGGAAGGGCTGCCTCGGTGAAACCTTTGCTCTTTTTTCGGCGGGGATGAGCTATCTAGCGGTGGCGGGACGGTGGGCGGCGCCGGGATACAGCCAGTTGGCGGCCGATCTCCGCACGCAAGAGAACACCACCGCACAAGCAAACGCAAAGAGGAGAAACTCACACGATCGAGGAGACACAATGAGCTTAAGGCAACTTTCTTCTTCTCGTGTTGCTATTCGATGCTTCTACGAGTGATACAGTGAAAGCGTGACGAGAGAGTTTCGTGAGCTTATATGCTGCTACCAGTCAGGTCATGTTTGGTGGACGGTTTAAATGTGCATGGCACCAACGGATCCTTTTACAGCACTCATCAAATTGTGAACTGCCAAACAACACAAATGGTATCCGTAGAGGCCGGTCGGCCAGATCGGGATGAATGGGCACGTTGGCCTTAATAATTTGTCGACTTAATTAGTTGTCTCCCTTTTTCTAGACCACCCACCTAACGTAGCCATCCAGACTTAACTCGATGCCCCACTAAAAAAAGAATTAACTCAGATACTCCTACCATTTCATAATATAGTCGAGTTTGCGGTACCTATGATAAAGGTGAAACGTGGAGGAAATGCAGAGTTTTCTTTTTGAGGGAAGGAGGAAATGTAGAGTTGAGTGGAAATCTTGGGGATTTCGTTTAGGATCTTGAAAGAAGTTCATTCCAAGTTTTTTTTTCCGCATGTGCCTCTTAATAGTATAGCTGTCCTTAAACTCAATGTGGATCTTTGACCCACTAAAATCCTTGAAATTACAAACTACTCTCTGTTCCCATAATTTAGACGTTTTTTTGACAAGGGTTAAAATAAAGTCTTATACTATGGGACGGAGGGAGTAAGAGATGCCTGTTCCTTTTCCTTGTTCCTTGGAAAGATGGCTTTTGTAAAGATGATGTTCCTTGGAAAGATGGTTTTTAGTGGACGGACGGAGGGGTTACAGAAGGGTGTGTTATGTCGGCTGGCGGATCTTTTTAAAAGATCCACCGCCTTGCGAGCCGTCTGATTCGATAATGCGAGCATTATGTATTATTCCTTTTCTTTTTTAATTTCCTGCAACAAAACCTTTGTTGCAAAACCTCCTCTTCTCTAATTTCCTGTAACAAGAACCATATTAGAAAACCTCTTCTTCTCTAATTTTCTGCAACAAGATCTTTATTGCAAAAACTGCAACATCTCCCGCGGCCGCGTCTTCTTCAACAACATCTCCAGCCACTTGCGCACTTGCACAATCATCATTCGTTGTTGTTGTTCTGCAACAACGTAACAATTCCGTTGTTGCAGAAACATGTGATGGTGGGCCGAGAGCTAGTAGTGGATGTATGCACATGGTGTTGTCTGTTTGTGGCCGCTGCCAGCGTCGGTGGTTACAGGATGGTGGCGAGGTTGATGGCGCTCCAGGACCGACATGGCGGACCTCGTCAAATCCTTTGATCCAGTTGGCGGGGAGGTGTTTGGCGGCGGATATCTGACATGGATGCGCTCGGCAGCGACGAACTACACGCAGCGGTGCTCGGCTTGGACACCTTCACCCTCCCTAGTCTGTGCGCTGCGGGATCTAGCCATGTTCGGTTTGTAACAAAAGGCTAGTTGTAAACCCCCTTCATGAAACAAAGGATCGGTTGCAGAAACATGGAGACGGAAGGGTTACTCTCGACCGTCTGATAAAGACTGCATCCGACATACACAAAAGCGGCGTATTCGCTCGCACAGTGATCCGGCTGAAGGGAAACATTCTCAGAAAACAACCATTAGAAGATTCAAAAAGTATGGATGTAGGACAAAGGCGGTGCTGGTATGACATTCAATCCTCCTCATAAATTTAATTAGGCCTAGTTCTTTGGATGATTCTTTCAGAATATTGAGAATCAGACCTTCCCCCAGCTTCTCTCAGAATTTTGAACCCATATTTTTCTAACAATCCTAGCTACTTCCTTCGTCCCATAATATAAGTATTTTTGACATAGTGTAGTGCCAAAAGATGCTCTTATATTATAGGACAGAGGAAGTAGTTAGGATAAAAACAACTAGGATTGTAAAAAATATATAGGTTCATGATTCTGGAAGAAGGTGAGTGAAGGTTTGATTCTTAAGCTGTGTTTGATAGCGAAAAGTGAAATAAACTGAAGTACCCAAAACTACAGTAATTTTTGCTGTAGGTATTAGATACCATGGTTTTATCAAAACATAGTATTTTAAAGTGTTCATAATACACGGAACCTGTTTGGTTGTTGCCGTAAAACACAATATTATTACCTAGCCGTTGCGTTCAAACACTGGCAGCTACCCTACCTAGCCGTGAAACCCGAAAGCATGCTAGCCAGCCACCGCAGGTAGAACACACTCCAGGACCTAACCAGAATCAGGGCGCAAAATATGCAAGCGAGAGAGTTATTAACTCAAACAAACACCAGCACAGGGAACTAGACAGTCTGAACAATGTGCAAGAAACTTCGACATGAAACTGATGCATCCGGACGCAGCCATCTTCAGAGCAGTGGTTGATGTGCAGGCAATGTTACAAATTGTGCGGGGTGTGGCGCCGACGACAACGGAGCAGCCGACCAGCCAGACTTCAAGCAATCAACAACAGTCCTTTATTTTGCTTGAGGCTAACCTATGGGTTACAGCGGGTGCTAAGAAACTAGGACGTATTGTTATACGAGAGTAATTGCCATGCGGTTTTCTTTTAGGGTCACTTGCTGTCAAACTCTATTCTTCTCTTATTTAATGGATGAGCCAAATCTTTTGCCTCCGTTTCAAAAAAAAAACAGTCCTTTCTTTTCGCCTGCTCTGTTTTTAAAAAACAGGCCTGGTGTTCTTTTTATTATACAGAGAAAAAATTACGGTTTGTCAAATACTATAATATTGAAACAACAGTTTCTAGGGGCAATCAAACAACCCATTGTAAATAAAACTATGGTAATCTAAACAACTGCAGTATTTTCAAAATGCTTAGAAAATACTTTACTATCAAGCGGGGCCTAAAAATATGAAGGAATGGGTGAAAAGAACTGGACCTTAATGGCTTGTCATGATGCCGGTCGTTCGGATCCAACAACCCTAACAATGGATGCTGCGTTTTATACGCTTGTACTGCAAGGGTGCAGCACACTGTACACCCCAGCAGGCAGCAGCTGCTCACCTCTTTGCTCACGCAGTCACGCTCCAGCCTCCAATGGCCTCCGCTTGCGATCGCCTCCGTGACCTCAAGGCCTTCGACGACACCAAGGCTGGCGTCAAAGGACTCATCGACGCAGGCATCACCACCGTCCCGGCCATCTTCCGCCACCCGCCGGACACCCTGGCGCGCGCCCACGACGAAGACCGCTTCGCGATCCCAGTCATCGACCTTGCTGGAGTGACGACGGCGCCGTCCAGGCGGGCCGAGCTGGTGGCCGAGGTGAAGGCAGCCGCGGAGACCGTGGGGTTCTTCCAGGTGGTGAACCACGGCGTGCCGGGGCCGGTCATGTCGGAGATGCTCGCTGCGCTGCGGAGCTTCAACGAGGAGCCGGCGGAGGCAAGGCGTCCCTACTACTCGAGGGACGGGCAGAGCCGCGTGAGGTACCACAGCAACTTCGACCTGTTCCGGTCGCCGGCGGCCAACTGGCGAGACACGCTGTACCTGGACATGGCACCGACGGGGCCGTCGCCCGGGGAGATCCCGGCGGCGTGCAGAGGCATCGCGGTGGAGTTCACGAGGGAGGTGCAGAGGCTCGGCGGCACGCTCTTCGAGCTGCTGTCGGAGGCCATGGGCCTCCACCGTGGGTTCCTGGAGCAGCACGAAGCCGGCTGCCTCGAGGGGCTGAGCGTCGTCGGCCACTACTACCCGGCGTCGCCGCAGCCGCACCTCACCATGGGCACGTCCAGGCACACCGACCCGTCCTTCCTGACGGTGCTCCTCCAGGACAGCATCGGCGGCCTCCAGGTGCTCCACCGGCAACGGAACGATGAGCAGCCGGTCTGGGTCGACGTGCCCGCCGAGCCCGGCGCGTTCACCGTCAACGTCGGCGACTTCCTTCAGCTGCTCTCCAACGACAGGTTCAGGAGCGTGGAGCACCGTGTCCTCTCCAAGAGCGTGGGGCCTCGAGTCTCCGTGGCCTGCTTCTTCCGGCCGCATGGCGCGGCTGCAGCTGCCAGGGTGTGCGCCCCCATCCTCGTCGGCGACGGCGCCGCGAGTCCTCCAAGGTACAGGAGCGTCACAGTGGAGGAGTTGATCGTCCACTACAGGGACAAGGCTCTCGATGGCACCTCCATGCTTGACCACTACAGGATCTGATATCGATCTATCAAAGGCTACTCGATTGCATAAATTCTGTTATCACGGCAGCTAGCTGCAAATCTTTTTTTTTAGCATCAGTACAGACACAAGTGCTCATATACACGCGCATACACGCATCCCTATGAACGCACGCACGCACACCCTACCCCTATGAGCACCTCTGAGAGACTGAGCCGGCATATCAATCCAGGAATAATGCGAGCACCAGGATTTGAACCCTGATGGGTTGGGGATACCACTGTCCACATAACCATCTCAACCACAGGTTGGTTTACAGCTAATCAATGTACAACATTACATGCGTCCATAAAATGGAAAACAAGACTATGGATGTATACTTTGAACATTGGTTTCTTTTACGGGAAATAGGAGAGAGAAATCTCTTTTTTATTTTACTAGTTAATGTGTACGTGCAATGCACGTTAATTTAAAAGTATATTGAGTGCATGCGGATATTAAGTAGAATATTATTTGTGTGTTATTATGTGATTAGCACTATATTTGACATGAAATTAAATGCATGCTAAACATGTTGAGCGCTCTTCAAGCAGTCTAGGTCGTTGGATTGACATGATTTGATGGCCGAGATTAATTGAATCTGCCCCTTTGGGTCTTTTTATATTGGTATAGATTATTGAAAAAAAATTGTCCTGGGATTTCCGACACAGAGAGCGGCGTTTTAGTGCGGGTGTGGCTAGAATTCAGTCGACAGAGACTCGGTATTACGAGCGGCATGGCTGAATGCTGCAAACGGTGACGGAAATTGTTGCAAGTAACGATAACGGACATTGCAACCGGTGTGCCTACATGTTGCAAGCAGTGATTGTGGATGTTGCCACCGGTGCGACGTGCTACAAATGATGAGTGCAGGTGTTGTGTCCGGTGAGATGACATGCTACAATCAGCAATGACAGATGTTGCAACCGATGGGAGGACATGTTGCAAATGGTAGGAATAAAAAGTTGCGAGGTCTGTTGGACGGTGCTAAGTCCAACACGATCCCCATGCAAAGATCCAACGGCTACGCAGTCAACTGAAACTTGGTTAAACCCAATCGACTGAGTTTTACCAAACCCGTTTGGTGCTCTTGTGCTTGTGCACTTGTGTGAACAGTGAATTTGATAAAAGTAGGAAATAAATTTTAAAAAACATAATAAATGAAAGACTCCTATAAGTTCTTGCAAATTTTCGCATTGAGATGACACCATAGGAGCTTGATAAAAAGGAACAAAATCAGAGCTCCAAAATGTACAAAGCGGCAACAAAAATTCAAGCTTCGGTTTTTTTACCAAGCTCCTTGGACGTCTGCGCAAGAAGTGGTAAACACCTAAAAGAGTCTTCCATTTTTTTATGTGTAGAAGTATCAGTTTTTTGCCAATTGTTTTGGTATTTTAGTTGATTTTACAGTTCAAAAGGGGAGCATCTGAGCTCAAGATTAGCGTTGAATTTCTGACATTATATCTTTTAAATGACATTATAGAGAGAAGTATAAACCACCTACATATCATGTGCCTAGAAAAAATATGTATCGGCCATCCCTAAACCATTGGATCTAAACCGAGCAGCCCAAATAATTTTCTTCTTCTTTCCATATCTACTGCTCATCATTGTTGTCAACCGTCAACGACCACCGACGGACCGCTTTCTCCGCCCCCACGGCCTACAGCACCCCGTCCGTCATCACGTTGTCACCATCCTTGGCCATCCTCTAAACCTCCTGAGGCATCAAATTTTCTTCGACGTCCTGCACCCCCATGCAAACCCGTCAACCTTCAGACCCCCCCCCCCTCCCCCTCCACATGCGACGATGTTGTGAGTTATCTCCGGCTCCGGGTCATTGTAATTTGTAACCTTGTTGACATGCTTACGGGTGTGTGCGTCAATTTATGTTTTCTTAGGCAAAAATTAAGTTTTCTTTTTTTTTTGCGGGGACAAGAATTAAGTTTTCACATGGAACAAAAACTCAATTACATGTCCCTTGGCTGTTGGCACTGTAAAAAGGTAACCCCCACTCATTGACATTATGTGCTACCGCCGACAAGTGTAATGACTTGCGTTTGATTAGTCATATTTTTATTACCATGTATGTGCCCGTGCATTGTCACGGGGACCATATATTTTCTATCCTTGGACTAAAAATTATGAACGATCCAAAATAGTTGAGACCATTTTAAAATGCAGTTTTGCTAAAGCACATCTAAATGTGCCATAAGTATTGCACATCTAAATCATATGTCATTGATCTTACATTGAGATTTGCGAGAATATTTTCTTTTTCTTTTTTTCTTTTCTCTTTATGCTTGATTCACTCACTTAGATGTGCAATAATTAGAGCACATCTAGATGTGTCCTAGACACATCCTTTAAAATGTGTCAATGATCTCAAATACGAATCCAACAGGATCAAGTTTGTCTCGTAACTCACATAGCGGTGGACTCATTATTCAAGGTTCAATGAAACCTTACATTTTTTTTGCGAATACAATGAAACCTTACATGAATCAACCGATACAATCGTTGAGATATTTGGAATGGCATCAGTCCGTCAGGTCATGCTTTTCGCTCCAGGGGAAGAAGCTACTTTGCGGGGCGGTGGTATATTTTGCAGCACTCGCAGTCCCCCACACTGCCATCGAACTTGATCTCGCAAAGCCCGCCTGTCAAGCCGGCGGCTCTGCATCGCGCCACGCAGTCCTCGCGGCTGCGGCAGGTGGGATCCGAGGCTGTCTGACACGGGCCATCTGCATAAACTAGAATTAGTAGAGTAGTATCATTAGGGACTCGTTACCCCGCAATTACAAGCGGCGTGTTGCATCATACTTTCTCTGTTCGAAAATAGATGATCCAACTTTATATTAATTTTAATATAAAGTTGATTCTAAAATAAATGACCTAACTTTTTAAAACGGAGGGAGTACATGTCGTTTCGGATACTTATCCGGTCTTTGCAGTTAGACTTCAACCATCAGTTTTCACAAAAAAAAAATGCTTCTCAAACAGAAATTAGTACTCCCTAGTTGTACAGAGGCCGTGTCAATTAATTTGGATTGGAGGAGTGCAAACATTGAAAATATAATTCATGTTGAACTTAATTAACATTATCACTATGGTGTGTTGGGAACTTTCTATATATATTGTCGGGCCTTACAAAACTACGAGTATTGTGACGCTGTTACGGCCTCCGTTCCCCCTGGCCCAATCACCACCGACGCTGCGGTCTCGACTACTGCTGCACCCGCTGGGCCGGAACGGCCCCGTCGACAAGTCAAGCCCAACAGCCGGCTGACGGCCCAAGTCTGGGACACCACTCGCTAGGGTTAAATATCACCGGTTCCCCTCCTGCGTGGGGTGGCGTTGATGTAACTGGCTAGGCGGCGGCTCTCTTCTCCCGATCCCCCTTTCTTCCTCTGCCGAACCCCAAATCGGCCGGAATTCTTGTACCCTTGATCCTGTGTGAGAAATATTGTAGCGGGAGCCTAACAAGTGGTACCAGAGCCGTCCCGATCCACCACCAAATTTTTCTCCCCACCATCAATCTGGCCGGCCGTTTCCCCTCTATTATCCAGACGCGACGAGGTGCTATGGAGGAGATCAACAAGGCTCTGGCTGACCTGACGGCGGCGATCAGCGGCATGTCCGCCCAGATCAGTGAGATCCACCCGGTGGTTCTCGAGGTTCAAGGATGGCGCCCGGCGATCGAGCGATCCGTCGAAGAGTTGCGGGCGGAGGTGACCGATCTTCGCCAACACATCCAGGCACCGCGCCTAGCGGCCGCGCAGGCGCCGGATCCGGCGCTGCTGAAGGAAACGACGCCCCCGATCCGCCTCTCCGACCTGCCGCCCCTGCTTCCAGACATGGCCAGCACGTCTCTCATCGACCAGGCGAACAGCCACACGCTCGCGGTGACGGCGGTCACGGGCCCGATGGCCACGGCGTCGCACATGATCTTCGGGGGAAATCGGTGGGTGAGATTCACACCCCATGATTGCCTCCGGCCACTTGTGAAAGGATCGATATGGTTGACTAGAGGGGGGGTGAATAGGCAACTACCAATTTTTAGCTTTTCTTTACCAAATTAAACTTTGCATCAAAGTAGGTTGTCTAGATGTGCAACTAGGTGAACAACCTATATGATGCAATAACAACAAGCATACAAGCAAGCAAGAGAAGTAACACTACAAGGCTTGCACAAGTAAAGGTAAGAGATAACCAAGAGTGGATCTGGTGAAGACGAGGATGTGTTACCGAAGTTTCTTCCTTTTGAGGGGAAGTACGTCTCCGTTAGAGTGGTGTGGAGGCACAATGCTCCCCAAGAAGCCACTAGGGCCACCGTATTCTCCTCACGCCCTCACACAATGCGAGATGCCGTGATTCCACTATTGGTGCCCTTGAAGGCGGCGACCGAACCTTTACAAACAAGGTTGGGGCAATCTCCACAACTTAATCAGAGGCTCCCAACAAAACCACGAAGCTTCACCACAATGGACTATGGCTCCGCAGTGACCTCAACCGTCTAGCGTGCTCAAACACCCAAGAGTAACAAGATCCGCTAGGGATGAGTGGGGGAATCGAAAATCCCTTGGTGGAAGTGTAGATCGGGGCCTTCTCAACTACTCCCGAGCAAATCAACAAGTTTGATTGGTTAGAGAGATAGATCGGGCGAAAATGGAGCTTGGAGCATTTAATGGAGCTTGAGCAATAAATGGAGCTTTGGGGAGGAAGAGATGGGTCAAAGAGAAGAAGGGGACTCCCTTTTGTAGTGGGGGCAACAAACCAACCGTTGCCCCCCACCAACCAGCCCCGCACAGAGCGGTACTACCACTGAGAGGGGGCGGTACTACCGCCAGGCCAGCTGTACTGCCGCGCAGAGAGGACTAGTAGGGAAAGGACCCAAACGCGGTACTACCGTGGTGGTAGGGGCGGTACTACCACTCCTGGAACGGTACTACCGCCTCTACAACCGCAGCTAGTGCCGCAAAACCCGACACGAGAAAAAGACCTCTCGAATCAAGGCGGTAGGAGCCAGACTGTCCAGCGGTACTACGGCAGCGGGGTCACGGGCGGTACTACCGTTGTGGAGCGGTACTGCCGCTTGTGACCCTTCGCTCGTACTACCGCTGGAAGTGCGGTACTACCGCTGGGGCGCAAGAGAGAGAGAGAAACTCTCCAAAGATGCTGAGGACGAGGCGGAGGTGTCAGGCACCCCAGCGGTACTACTGCTATGGAGCCACGGGCGGTATTACCGCTGTGGAGCGGTACTGCCGCTTGTGGCTCCTCAGCGGTACTACCGCTGGGTTGCGCGGTACTACCGCTTGGACCCAAATAGGACAAGGAAGAGAGGAGAGAACTCTATAAAGGAATGGAAAAGCTCGGAGGGTGAGAAGCTGATGTGTACGTGATGATTCCACCCATGCAATACCCCAGCGGACCCCCTCTTGATAGTACGGTGCCCTCTACGCAACTAGTCCACCGAGAAAGAAACGAAAGAACTACACCGTCTTGAAATACACTCCGAGGGGAAGAAAGCGTCTCGTGCCAGGGGAGAATCTGTGAATTATTCAAAGCACAAGATTAGTCCGCAAACATGTTGTCATCAATCACCAAAACTACCTTGAGAGAGATATGCCGTAACAATCTCCCCCTTTTTGGTGGATTGATGAAAACTAGGGATTTGCGCAAGGAAGAAATAAAACGAATAAAACTAAGAACTACAAAATATAGACGGGCTCCCCCAGAATGTGTGCACCTAGATATGGCAAGACACACACATTCGGATCAACACTCCCCCTATATTTTATAGTCCAACAATACTAAGCACAAGATATATGAGAGAAGAGAATAAACAGGACAAGCATGCATCTCATAATAAACTACAGTACTCTGAATAGACATAAGTAATAAGGTAGCGATAGGGAGCATATGTCTCACACCATATGTCTAGAACTTAGGTCTCACACCAAACCAAACCAAATAAAAACACCGAGAGAACACACAAGAACCCACAAGACGACTCAAAGCACGGCAACAACACAAATCCCTACACTCTCTCCCCCTTTGGCAGTGAGACACCAAAAAGGGCAAAGAGTGACGCTACGACTCCAGATGATGGGAAGATGAAGATCTCGAACATCACATCTCTGCATCTTCATCGTGAGTCGAAAACTGCTCGGCATCGGAGTCGGTCCAAGGGCAGTGCTGATGAATCCACTCCTCCTCTTCAGTGATCTGTCCCTCAGAATCACTGGCAACTGTCGCTCCCAACTGACGCATGAGCTCCTTGTGGCGCATCCTGGTATGCTTCTCCGCCACATGAGTCATGTACTGACCATGAGACTCCATGCAGAAAAGCTTCTTCAATTTGTTTTTAAGCTTCTTCGCCCATGAGGGTTCAGCACTAGAGGGGCCAATATCCTCCTCGTGATCATTAGTGGCTGCCCACCCTCGGTCTCCATGGCAGCAGTAGCAGCAGCAGCGGACGGAACCCCTGTGGCAGCAGCAGTAGACGGGGTGGTCCAATTGTCCTTCTTCCTCAGACGCTTGATCTCATGAGAAACCAAGTCTCCAGTTTCTAGCAACACTCTGGGATAAGTCTGTGCCCAGGCCCGCTCAATGAGCCTCATGATGAATGGACCATATATGGGGTATTTGCGCTCAGACACAGCAGAGAGAAGTTCAGACCACATGACATGAGAAATATCCAGGCTCTCTCCAGTGCTTGCTTCCTTCTCATGCTGACAGAAAAGGAGCATGTCCACGAGGTAAGAGTGGACCATATCCATATTCCCGATCCGAGGGAAGAGAGTCTCACGGAAGATGCGATGAAGAATGTCCAGATATGGAGACAGCTCATAGGTCTTCTTCTCAGTTACTGGGTGAACTTTCACAGTGCAGTAGGGCCAAAGGGCTTGCTTGTGGGTGGACGTAGCATTGCGGTGAGGGCGGAAACCGACAGGAGTCTCAAGCCCGGTATCCACCACATCAAGTAACTCCATGAAAGCCTTCCATTTGACGGAAAGCAGCTTGCCATTGGTCATCCATGTCAGAGTCCTGACGCCATCCGTCTCAAGATGGACGGTAGCATAGAATTGAGCCACCAAATCCGCATCGAAATCCTTGTTGAATTGCATGATCCTGAGAATGTTCAGCTGAGTGCACATCTGAAGGGCTTCGCCAAAGTACTCTGAGTCCTTCTCCATAGCATCAGTGTCAATGGAGCAAACATCAACAAACAGATTCTTCTTGGCCTTGATCACATCAAAGTAGATGGCAAACTGAAAACGGTTCCAGAACGGGCGGTTGACCAAAATGGGTTCTTGGTCCACCGCATAGGGGTTGCGGCAACGCTTCTCCCAAAACTCCTTGTTGGTCATCTCAGTCACAGTTTTCCCTTTTGGCTTGTTGGCGGGTCGCTTCGATTGCTGAGGAGGTGGAGGAACACTGGCAGATGCACTTGTTGGAGGCGGTTGGGTGCTCGAGGAACCACCGGCTGGCTCAGAGGTGCGGTAGCGTTTTGATGTAGAACGCCCGGGGTTGATACGGCGACCTTGCTGCTCGGAATGGTCATCATCTGGAGCCAAACACAAGAACTCGCAAAACAACCAGAAAGAACGAGCATAAGCCAACAAACACAACAAAAAAGATCAAGGTAAGGCAGGAATATGATGGAATTTGGCATGCAGCGGTAGTACCGTGACATGCCCGTGGTAGTACCGCCCCAAGCGGTAGTACCGCCCCAAAGAGAGTGGTAGTACCGCTCGAGGTCAAGCGGTAGTACCGCTCCAACGAGAGCGGTAGTACTGCTCGAGGCGGAGAAATAGCAGTTTCCTACAGCACGAGGCAGAGAAACAGCGGTTTCCTACTACCGTGGTCAGATCCGGCACTACCGGCCTGCCAAATTCAAAAATATTCCTACCAAACTCTAATCGAGATAGTCTAGTTGCCTTCTCCAACCAACTCAAGCCTAGATTTAGCCAAAAATCTAGAGATGCAACCACCATTGCCCCTAAGAAACAAGATCTGAAAACGAGACAAAAGGAAAGAAGGAACGGGGGCAATACCGGCATCCATGGCAAGAGAACGGGGTGGGGATCAACTCCACCAAAGAAAATGGAGAGGGACGCCCCGGAGACGGAGATCCGCCGGAGCCCTCCCGCGGCGAGTGGAGGCTGGAGAGAGGAAGAGGAAAGAGGGGGCGAAGTGAATGGGTATGGGGGAGAAGAAACCTCCCCCTTCCCCGACTTAACCCCCTGGTCCCGTCCCTCCGTGGTAGTACCGTGCTAGGGGGCGGTAGTACCGCTTATGAGCGGTAGTACCGCGCACCACCAGCGGTAGTACCGCCCAGCACGCCATGGCCAAACTAACAAGGCTTTTGCTCGAAGGAACGACAAAAACGGCAAGAAAAAGAGCACGCCAGCAAAACGACCAAGACACACCTCTTCAAAAGAGGGCGGTGGCCGAGGCCACCTATGTTTGAGTCAACAGGTATGGCGCCGCGAAGATTTTAACCTTGGGCCCATGACCAAAACTCGTCTTTGAAGCACAAGTACCATCAACAATGGCTAAAGTGAAAGACTTGATCAATTTATGCATGATGGGGGGAGGGAGAGTTCATTGTGAGAACAACACTCCCCCTATGTCCATGCCTACACCTACACTAGACAACAAAATGAGCGTGGTGGGGTGTGCAAGGGTTCAAGCCACATTGCTCGAATCAATGATATTTAGCTCATGCCTTAACTCGCGAAATCTTGCTTCATCCAAGGGCTTCGTGAAAATATCTGCAAGGTTGTCATGAGTGTTGACATAGTTGAGCTCGATTTCTCCTCGCCTAATGTGATCCCGGATGAAGTGATACCGAATCTCAATATGCTTCGTCTTGAAGTGTTGCACCGGGTTGAGAGAGATCTTGATGGCACTTTCATTGTCACACCAAAGAGGCACTTTGTCACAAGTGACACCTTAATCCTTTAAAGTTTGCCTCATCCATAGGAGTTGAGCACAACAACTACCGGCGGCAACATACTCCGCCTCAGTGGACGAGAGAGACACACAACTTTGCTTTTTGGAAGACCAACTTACCAAAGAGCAACCAAGAATTGGCACCCTCCGGAAGTGGACTTCCTATCCACTTTGTCTCCCACCCAATCGGAATCCGAGTACCCTACAAGCTTGAAGTTTGATCCTCTTGGGTACCATAAGCCAAAGTTTGGGGTATGAGCCAAATATCGAAAGATTCATTTGACCGCCGCATAGTGACTTTCCTTAGGTGCGGCTTGAAACCGTGCACAAATTCCCACACTCAACATGATGTCCGGTCTAGATGCACAAAGATAAAGCAAGGATCCAATCATGGAACGATATATCTTTTGATCCACCACTTTACCATTGGGATCTAAGTCAAGTTGTCACTTGGTGGGCATTGGAGTGGAAGCCGGCTTGACGTCACTTAGCTTGAATCTCTTGAGCATGTCTTGAGTGTATTTGGATTGATTGATGAAGGTTCCTTCTCTTCTTTGCTTCACTTCGAACCCTAGAAAGAACTTCAACTCTCCCATGGAGGACATCTCGAACTTTGAGGTCATGAGAGCGGCAAATTTCTCATTGAAAGCTTTGTTAGGAGAACCAAAGATAATATCATCAACATATAATTGGCACACAAACAACTCCCCTTTGACCTTCTTAGTAAAAAGAGTGGGGTCGATTAGCCCAACTTCAAAACCACGGTCTTGTAACAAGTCGGTAAGGTGGTCATACCATGCACGTGGGGCTTGTTTAAGGCCATAGAGTGCCTTATCGAGTTGATACACATGATCGGGAAAGTAGGGATCCTCGAACCCGGGGGGTTGCTTGACGTAAACCAATTCATTAATAGGACCATTAAGAAAAGTACTCTTCACATCCATTTGTTGTAACTTAAAGTTATGATGAGAAGCATATGCAATCAACATGCGAATGGATTCAAGACGAGCAATGGGAGCAAAGGTTTCACCGTAGTCGATACCCTCGACTTGGGAGTAGCCTTGTGCTACCAAACGAGCCTTGTTGCGAATGATAATCCCATGGGCATCTTGCTTGTTCTTAAATATCCACTTGGTTCCTATGACATTGTGATTCCCGGTTGGTCTTGGCACTAATCTCCACACTTTGTTGCGCTCGAAGTTGTTGAGTTCTTCATGCATGGCATTGAGCCAATCCGGATCTTCTAGCGCTTCATAGACCTTGTGGGGTTCCACACAAGAGACAAACGCGTGATGCTCACAATAATTTGCTAATTGTCTACAAGTGCTTACCCCCTTTCTTAAGCTTCCAAGCACATTCGTCATGAGATGATCCTTGGTGGAGAGCTTGGAAGCAACCTTGGCGGCACGACGCTCTAATTCCTCCTCGGGGGTGAGACGAGGAGAGGTCACTTGATCATCTTGAGCGTCGTCTTGGGCTTTTTCTTATTCTTGAACTTGCTCGGAGGAGAGAACTTGACCTTGGGCATCACTCGATGTGTCAACATCGTCTTGAGCGTGATCTTGCCCTTGGTCATGTCCTTGAGGATGAGGGCCTTCATGTTGTTCTTCGGAAGCGTGTGGGCCTTGGGTTGGTGATGGCTCCACTTGAGTGGAGCTTTGTCCTTCTCCTTCGGCCACAAGGGGTTCCTCAATGGGTAGGATAAAGCCAACACCCATTCTTCTTATGGCTTGGGGAGGAATTTCATCACCTACATCACAAGTGCCACTTTGCTCCACTTGGGAGCCGTTATTCTCATCAAACTCCACGTTACACGTCTCCTCAATAAGTCTCGTGGATTTATTAAGGACACGGTAAGCATGAGAGTTTGTAGCATAGCCAACAAATATGCCCTCATAAGCTCTAGCCTCAAATTTAGACAACCGAACACCTTTCTTGAGAATGAAACACTTACACCCGAATACCCGGAAGTACTTGAGGTTGGGCTTGTTACCGGTGAGTATCTCGTATGGAGTCTTGTTCAAGCCCTTGCGGAGGTAGAGCCGATTGGATGCATGACATGCGGTGTTGATGGCTTCGGCCCAAAAGTTGTACGGAGACTTGAACTCCGCCATCATGGTCCTTGCCGCATCCATCAATGTCCGGTTCTTTCTCTCTGCAACACTGTTTTGTTGAGGGGTGTATGGTGCGGAATATTGATGCTTGATTCCCTCATCACTAAGAAATCCATCCAAGGTGTAGTTCTTGAACTCGGTGCTGTTGTCACTTCTTATTGTCAAGATCTTTGCATTGTGTTGACGTTGTGCTTCATTTGCAAAGTCAATGACGGTTTGTTGGGTCTCGCTTTTCCTCTTGAAGAAATACACCCATGTGTACCTTGAGTAGTCATCCACAATCACCAAGCAATACTTCCTACCTCCAATACTATCGAAGGATGGGGGCCCAAAGAGATTCATGTGAAGGAGCTCCAAGGGCCTCTTTGAATAAATGATAGTCGTGGGAGGGTGAGCCTTCTCATGTAGCTTTCCATCGATACATGCACTGCAAGCACGATCTTTAGCAAAACTAACATTCGTTAGTCCACGGACATGGTCCCCCTTGAGGAGACTTTGCAAAGATCTCATATTGACATGGGCTAAACGGCGATGTCAGAGCCATCCCACATCAACTTTAGCCATTAGGTATGTCGCGGTCTTAGTGGGTCGCTCCGAAAAGTTAATCACATATAGACCGTTCTCAACATGCCCAACAAAAGCTACTTTAAGAGTCTTGCTCCACAAGAGGGCCACGGTATCGATATCAAAGAAAGTGGCAAAGCCCATGATTGCAAGTTGACGAACGGAAAGTAAATTGTATGCAAGGGACTAAACAAGCATGACCTTCTCAATCGTGAGATCATGAGAGATGACCACCTTGCCAAGTCCCAATACCTTATAAGATGAGGCGTCACCCCACTCGACATTGGTGGGCATAGATGGAACTTTGTGCACGTCCACCACCAAGTCCTTGCTTCCGGTCATATGATTTGTAGCTCCGCTATCGAGCAACCATCATCCACCACCGGAAGAAAACACCTACAAGAGATCAATGCTTGGTTTTAGGTACCCATTTTGTAATGGGTCCTTTGATGTTAGTAAAAAAGGGTCTTAGGAACCCAAATAGACCATTCAATGTACTCATGAAGAGAACCAACAAATTTGGCATAAACATGCCCATCACTAGCACGGCATAACACATAAGAAGGGTTAAAATCGCCGGCTTTGTTGGGAGGGGTGACATTGTTCTTCTTCTTCTCCTCGGGGGCACTCTCTCCCTCCCTCCTAAAGGTTTCCATGAGAGGAGGAGGTAGTTTGGTCTTGTCATTCTTCTCCTTGTTCTTGGAATCGGGCACGTACCCAACCCCTTCCTTGGCCACAACTCCCTT
This sequence comes from Triticum urartu, assembly GCF_056163025.1. Taxonomy (NCBI): domain Eukaryota; kingdom Viridiplantae; phylum Streptophyta; class Magnoliopsida; order Poales; family Poaceae; genus Triticum; species Triticum urartu. The sequence continues at coordinate 151,164,293 of NC_141878.1, forward strand.
TTGGTTGATCAAGAGATCGCTGAGGTTCTTCTTGCCTTGTATGCAAGTCGCAAGACCTCTCTCAAGTTGCTCCTTCAACTTAGCATTTTCCTCAACAAGATGTATATGCTCACAACACAGGTTAGTAGCATTTGCATTATCAATTAAAACCATATGAGGAAAAGTTGCGTTCTCCTTAGTTAGATTCACTTGGAGTTGATCATGAGACTCCTTGAGACTAGCGTGAATACCCTTCAAGGCCTTGTGGGCCTTGTCAAGTATATCAAACTCCTATTTGAGTCTAGCAAGATCAACCCCGAGTTTGGCCTTCTCGGAATTTAGCACACGAGAAACAATGAGAACATGATCATAATCTTTCTTTAACTTAGCATGATCAACGTTGTGTGACTCCTCAAGAGCCAAACGAAGACCACGCTCTTCCTCAAGAGCATTGGAAAGATCCGAAATCTCATCGGCATAGTTACGACTATGCCCTTCCAACTTATAGATGGTGTCTTCGTGAGCCTCGATCATGTCATTGGCTTCACCAAGTTGTTCCAAGAGAGCAACAAAGTGCTTCTTGGATTTTCCCTTGAGTTTGCCCATAAAGGCCTCAAACTCGTTAGCCTCCACATTATCTCCCTCAAGTTCATTAATGCTATCCGTCGGAGAAGGATGATTAATGATGGTAGTTTTGATATTGGGGGTTACCTTGTTGGTGGCTTTAGCCATGAGGCACTTGGCGGTGATGCTCTCATTGGGTGAGTCGAAGAGAGACACCCGTGAAGTCGTCGCAATGGCAACGGAGGCCATGGCAACCGACTTATCATCTTCGCCATCGTCATCATCCTCATTATACTCTTCTTGAACAACCAATGCCTTGGGAGGAGTCTTCTTGGTGAAGTTGTTCTTGTTGGGGAACGACTTGGCCTTGTCCTTTCGGATGAGCTTGCCACCATTGTCTTCCCTCTTCTCATACGGGCATTCCGCAACAAAATGACTCACGTTGCCGCAATTGTAGCAAGTCCTTACACATTGCTTGCCCCTCGTGCCACTCGAGTTGTTTTTGCTAAAGTTTGGCCTCGAGTTTTTCTTGCTCCAAAATTGCCTTGAAGCAAGTGCCATGTGTTCATGATATGCATACTTCGTATCTTCGGGGTTGCTCTCCTCTTATTCCTCTTCTTCTTCTTCAACGATGAGCTTGGGCTTCAGTGCAAGGTTAGGCTTCTTTGCCCGTTGAGAACGGAGCACCGCATTGTCGGCGGTCTTGTCCAAAATGTTCATGGCCACAAACTCATCCAACACTTCGCTTTAGGTCAAAGTGGAAGTCCGGTCTTTGACGAATGACGGAGGACATTGCCTTGTGGTAGGGCATCATTGCCTTGAGGAATTTGCGCTTGATCCAATTGTCATCCGTGTCCTTGCTCCCGTGATCTTGTAGTGAGACCTCGAGTTTGGTTACTCTCCGATAAAGCTCACGAGGTTCTTCATCTTCTTTCATAGCAAACTCATCGGCCTCATCTTGTACCACTTCATAGTTGGAGCGTTGAATGCTTGCGCTTCCCCGGTAGAGAGAGACAACACAATGCCATGCATCTTTGGCCAAGGTGAAGGGACGAAGATGAGGTAGGTCTTCGGGTGGAATTGCATCTTGAATGATGAAGAGAGCATTCTCGTTGAATTGATTGTTCGCGGCTTCTCGAGGAGTGAAGTTGCTTGGATCATGTGGATAGAAACCTTCTTCAATGATTCTCCAAAGGATAGTGTTCACATGATTTAAATGACGTTTAAAGCGGTAAACCCAAGAATCAAAGTCCTCATTTTTCACAATCTTAGGGGGAGGACCGGCATGATTCAAATGAGTGGAACGAACCGGTCCACCATAAACAAGTGGTGGTTCCACATGGGCAAAGATGCCAGTGCCATTCTTACCACTAGAAGAAGGAGCCTTTTCACTACTAGCTTCCCCCTTGTCGGGGAGAGCATCCGTCACCTTGTTGGCGGGGTCACCCACTTTCAACGGTGCAGTGGATAGTTTAAGCCCCTCAAGAAATTTAGTAAACATGCTTTCAACTTCGGTCGTCATGGAGGTTTTCAATGTCTCCAAGGCCACATTGAACTCCTCACGAGAGACCGAGGTTCCCCCATCGCCCGTAGACGAGATAGGATTCACACCGGAGTGTTCCTCCACACCGTCTACGGTATCAACCATACTCTTTGGACGGTAAAGTCCTTAATAAAGAGACGAGGCTCTGATACCAATTGAAAGGATTGATATGGTTGACTAGAGGGGGGAGTGAACAGGCAACTACCAATTTTTAGCTTTTCTTTACCAAATTAAACTTTGCATCAAAGTAGGTTGTCTAGATGTGCAACTAGGTGAACAACCTATATGATGCAATAACAACAAGCATACAAGCAAGCAAGAGAAGTAACACTACAAGGCTTGCACAAGTAAAGGTAAAAAATAACCAAGAGTGGATCCGGTGAAGACGAGGATGTGTTACCGAAGTTCCTTCCTTTTGAGGGGAAGTACGTCTCCGTTAGAGCGGTGTGGAGGCACAATGCTCCCCAAGAAGCCACTAGGGCCACCGTATTCTCCTCACGCCCTCACACAATGCGAGATGCCGTGATTCCACTATTGGTGCCCTTGAAGGCGGCGACCGAACCTTTACAAACAAGGTTGGGGAAATCTCCACAACTTAATCGGAGGCTCCCAACAAAACCACGAAGCTTCACCATAATGGACTATGGCTCCGCGGTGACCTCAACCGTCTAGGGTGCTCAAACACCCAAGAGTAACAAGATCCGCTAGGGATGAGTGGGGGAATCGAAAATTCCTTGGTAGAAGTGTAGATCGGGGCCTTCTCAACTACTCCCGAGAAAATCAACAAGTTTGATTGGCTAGAGAGATAGATCGGGTGAAAATGGAGCTTGGAGCATTTAATGGAGCTTGAGCAATAAATGGAGCTTGGGGGAGGAAGAGATGGGTCAAAGAGAAGAAGGGGATTCCCTTTTATAGTGGGGGCAACAAACCAACTGTTTCCCCCCACCAACCAGCCCCGCACAGAGCGGTACTACCGCTGAGAGGGGGCGGTACTACCGCTAGGAAAGCGGTACTGCCGCGCCAGCCAGCAGCACTGCCGCGCAGAGAGGACTAGTAGGGAAAGGACCCAAACACGGTACTACCGCGGTGGTAGGGGCGGTACTACCGCTCCTGGAACGGTGCTACCGCCTCTACAACCGCAGCTAGTGCCGCAAAACCCAACATGAGAAAAAGACCTCTCGAATCGAGGCAGTAGGAGCCAGACTGCCCAGCGGTACTACGACAGCGGGGTCACGGGCGGTACTACCGCTGTGGAGCGGTACTGCCGCTTGTGACCCTTCGGTCGTACTACCGCTGGAAGTGCGGTACTACCGCTGGGGCGCAAGAGAGAGAGAGAGAAACTCTCCAAAGATGCTGAGGACGAGGCGGAGGTGCCAGGCACCCCAGCGGTACTACTGTTGTGGAGCCAAGGGCGGTACTACCGCTGTGGAGCGGTACTGCCGCTTGTGGCTCCTCAGCGGTACTACCGCTGGGTTGCGCGGTACTACCGCTTGGACCCAGACAAGACAAGGAAGAGAGAAGAGAACTCTATAAAGGAATGGAAAAGCTCAGAGGGTGAGAAGCTGATGTGTACGTGATGATTCCACCCATGCAATACCCCAGCGGACCCCCTCTTGATAGTACGGTGCCCTCTATGCAACTAGTCCACCGAGAAAGAAACGAAAGAACTACACCGTCTTGAAATACACTCCGAGGGGAAGAAAGCGTCTCGTGCCAGGGGAGAATCTGTGAATTATTCAAAGCACAAGATTAGTCCGCAAACATGTTGTCATCAATCACCAAAACTACCTTGAGAGAGATATGCCATAACAACTGGTACGTCCGATCTCCGTCCGTATGGCGAGCATTCGTTCTCAGGGGACCGGGGATATCACCGTTTGCCACCACCGCCGCGGTTCGATTTCCCTGTTTTCGACGGGACAAACCCGAAGGCTTGGCGTCTTAAATGTGAAGCTTACTTCCGCATTTGCACCCTTAGTCCTGACACTTGGGTCAGTTGCGCCGCCATGTATTTCACAGATGGGGCTCTCACTTGGCTCCAATCCTCCCAAGCTCACTTGCATTATCAAGATTGGGGGGGTTTGCTGCCGCGATCTGCGTCCAGTTTGGGCGTGAGGAATTCCAGAACCTGTTAAGGCAGTTTAATAGGTTGAAACAAACGAGCACAGTGGCAGAATATGTAGAGCAATTTACTCAAATTATGCATCACCTCCTAGCACACCACCCCTCTGAAGGAAATATGCCCTAGAGGCAATAATAAAGTTATTGTTTATTTCCTTATAACATGATAAATGTTTATTATTCATGCTAGAATTGTATTAACCAGAAACATAATACATGTGTGAATACATAGACAAACAGAGTGTCACTAGTATGCCTCTACTTGACTAGCTCGTTGATCAAAGATGGTTACGTTTCCTAGCCATTGACATGGGTTGTAATTTGATTAACGGGATCACACCATTAGGAGAATGATGTGATTGACATGACCCATTCCGTTAGCTTAGCACATGATCGTTTAGTATGTTGCTATTGCTTTCTTCATGACTTATACATGTTCCTATGACTATGAGATTATGCAACTCCCGTTTACCGAAGGAACACTTTGTGCGCTACCAAACGTCACAACGTAACTGGATGATTATAAAGGTGCTCTACAGGTGTCTCCGAAGGTACTTGTTGGGTTGGCGTATTTCGAGATTAGGATTTGTCACTCCGATTGTCGGAGAAGTATCTCTAGGCCCTCTCGGTAATGCACATCACTTAAGCCTTGCAAGCATTGCAACTAATGAGTTAGTTGCGGGATGATGTATTACGGAACGAGTAAAGAGACTTACCGGTAACGAGATTGAACTAGGTATTGAGATACCGACGATCGAATCTCGGGCAAGTAACATACCGATGACAAAGGGAACAACGTATGTTGTTATGCGGTCTGACCGATAAAGATCTTCGTAGAATATGTAGGAGCCAATATGAGCATCCAGGTTCCGCTATTGGTTATTGACCGGAGACGTGTCTCGGTCATGTCTACATAGTTCTCGAACCCGCAGGGTCCGCACGCTTAACGTTACGATGACAGTTATATTATGGGTTTATATGTTTTGATGTATCGAAGGTTGTTCGTGAGTCCTGGATGTGATCACAGACATGACGAGGAGTCTCGAAATGGTCGAGACATGAAGATTGATATATCGGAAGCCAATGTTTGGATATCGGAAGTGTTCCGGGTGAAATAGTGATTTTACCGGAGTACCGGAGGGGTTACCGAAACCCCCCCCCCCCCCGGAGGCTATTGGGCCTTATGGACCCAAGTGGAGGAAGAGGAGAGGCGGCCAAGGGGCAGCCGCGCGCCCCTCCCCCCCCCCAGTCCGAATTGGACAAGAGGGGGCGCCCCCCCCTTTCCTTCCCCCTCTCTCCTCCTTCCCCCCAAGTCCTAATCCAACTAGGAAAAAGGAGGGGAGTCCTACTCCCGGTGGGAGTAGGACTCCTCCGGTGCGCCCTCTCCCCTGGCCGGCCGCACCCCCCTTGCTCCTTTACATATGGGGGCAGGGGGGCACCCTAGAGACACAACAATTGATAATTGATCTCTTAGCCGTGTGTGGTGCCCCCTCCACCATAGTCCACCTCGATAATACTGTAGCGGTGCTTAGGTGAAGCCCTGCGTCGGTAGAACATCAACATTGTCACCACGCCGTCGTGCTGACGAAACTCTCCCTCAACACTCGGCTGGATCGGAGTTCGAGGGACGTCATCAGGCTGAACGTGTGCTGAACTCGGAGGTGTCGTACGTTCGGTACTTGATCGGTCGGATCGTAAAGACGTATGACTACATCAACCGCGTTGTGCTAACGCTTCCACTTTCGGTCTACGAGGGTACGTGGACAACACTCTCCCCTCTCATTGTTATGCATCACCACGATCTTGCGTGTGCGTAGGAATTTTTTTGAAATTACTACGACCCTCAACAGTGGCATCCGAGCCTTGTTTTATGCGTTGATGTTATATGCACGAGTAGAACACAAGTGAGTTGTGGGCGATATAAGTCATACTGCTTACCAGCATGTCATACTTTGGTTCGGCGGTATTGTTGGATGAAGCGGCCCGGGCCGACATTACGGGTACGCTTACGCGAGACTGGTTCTACCGACGTGCTTTGCACACAGGTGGCTGGCGGGTGTCAGTTTCTCCAACTTTAGTTGAACCGAGTATGACTACGCCCGGTCCTTGCGAAGGTTAAAACAGCACCAACTTGACAAACTATCGTTGTGGTTTTGATGCGTAGGTAAGAACGGTTCTTGCTAAGCCCGTAGCAGCCACGTAAAACTTGCAACAACAAAGTAGAGGACGTCTAACTTGTTTTTGCAGGGCATGCTGTGATGTGATATAGTCAAGATGTGATGCTATATTTTATTGTATGAGATGATCATGTTTTGTAACCGAGTTATCGGCAACTAGCAGGAGCCATATGGTTGTTGCTTTATTGTATGCAATGCAATCGCCCTGTAATGCTTTACTTTATCACTAAGCGGTAGGGATAGTCATAGAAGCATAAGATTGGCGAGACGACAACGATGCTACGATGGAGATCAAGGTGTCGCGCCGGTGACGATGGTGATCATGACGGTGCTTCGGAGATGGAGATCGCAAGCACAAGATGATGATGGCCATATCATATCACTTATATTGATTGCATGTGATGTTTATCTTTTATGCATCTTATCTTGCTTTGATTGACGGTAGCATTATAAGATGATCTCTCACTAAATTTCAAGATAAAAGTGTTCTCCCTGAGTATGCTCTGTTTCCAAAGTCCTCGTGCCCAGACACCACGTGATGATCGGGTGTGATAAGCTCTACGTCCATCTACAACGAGTGCAAGCCAGTTTTGCACACGCAGAATACTCAGGTTAAACTTGACGAGCCTAGCATATGCAGATATGGCCTCGGAACACTGAGACCGAAAGGTCGAGCGTGAATCATATAGTAGATATGATCAACATAGTGATGTTCACCATTTAAAGCTACTCCATTTCACGTGATGATCGGTTATGGTTTAGTTGATTTGGATCACGTGATCACTTAGAGGATTAGAGGGATGTCTTTCTAAGTGGGAGTTCTTAAATAATATGATTAATTGAACTTAAATTTATCATGAACTTAGTACCTGATAGTATCTTGCTTGTCTATGTTTGATTGTAGATAGATGGCCCGTGCTGTTGTTCCATTGAATTTTAATGCGTTCCTTGAGAAAGCAAAGTTGAAAGATGATGGTAGCAATTACATGGACTGGGTCCGTAACTTGAGGATTATCCTCATTGCTGCACAGAAGAATTATGTCCTAGAAGCACTGCTGAGTGCCAGGCCTGCTGCTGATGCAACTGACGACGTTAAGAACGTCTGGCAGAGCAAAGTTGATGACTACTTGATAGTTCAATGTGCCATGCTTTACGGCTTAGAACCGGGACTTCAACGACGTTTTGAACGTCATGGAGCATATGAGATGTTCCAAGAGTTGAAGTTAATATTTCAAGAAAATGCCCGGATTGAGAGATATGAAGTCTCCAATAAATTCTATAGCTGCAAGATGGAGGAGCATAGTTCTATCAGTGAGCATATACTCAAGATGTCTGGGTATTGTAATCACTTGATTCAACTGGGAGTTGATCTTCCGGATGATAGCGTCATTGACAGAATTCTCCAATCACTTCCACCAAGCTACAAGAGCTTCGTGATGAACTATAGTATGCAAGGGATGGATAAGACAATTCCTGAGCTCTTCGCAATGCTAAAGGATGCGGAGGTAGAAATCAAGAAGGAGCATCAAGTGTTGATGGTCAATAAGACCACTAGTTTCAAGAAGAAGGGCAAAGGGAAAAAGAAGGGGAACTTCAAAAAGAACAGCAAGCAAGTTGCTGCTCAAGAGAAGAAACCCAAGTCTGGACCTAAGCCTGAAACTAAGTGCTTCTACTGCAAGCAGACTGGTCACTGGAAGCGGAACTGCCCCAAGTATTTGGTGGATAAGAAGGATGGCAAGGTGAACAAAGGTATATGTGATATACATGTTATTGATGTGTACTTTACTAGAGCTCGCAGTAGCACCTGGGTATTTGATACTGGTTCTGTTGCTAATATTTGCAACTCGAAACAGGGACTACGGATTAAGCGAACACTGGCAAAGGACGAGCTGACGATGCGCGTGGGAAATGGTTCCAAAGTCGATGTGATCGCGGTCGGCACGCTACCTCTACATCTACCTTCGGGATTAGTATTAGACCTAAATAATTGTTATTTGGTGCCAGCGTTGAGCATGAACATTATATCTGGATCTTGTTTGATGCAAGACGGTTATTCATTTAAATCAGAGAATAATGGTTGTTCTATTTATATGAGTAATATCTTTTATGGTCATGCACCCTTGAAGAGTGGTCTATTTTTGATGAATCTCGATAGTAGTGATACACATATTCATAATGTTGAAGCCAAAAGATGCAGAGTTGATAATGATAGTGCAACTTATTTGTGGCACTACCGTTTAGGTCATATCGGTGTAAAGCGCATGAAGAAACTCCATACTGATGGACTTTTGGAACCAAGTGATTATGAATCACTTGGTACTTGCGAACCGTGCCTCATGGGCAAGATGACTAAAACGCCGTTCTCCGAAACTATGGAGAGAGCAACAGATTTGTTAGAAATCATACATACAGATGTATGTGGTCCGATGAATGTTGAGGCTCTTGGCGGATATCATTATTTTCTCACCTTCACAGATGATCTAAGCAGATATGGGTATATCTACTTAATGAAGCATAAGTCTGAAACATTTGAAAAGTTCAAAGAATTTCAGAGTGAAGTTGAAAATCATCGTAACAAGAAAATAAAGTTTCTACGATCTAATCGTGGAGGAGAATATTTGAGTTACGAGTTTGGTCTAATTTGAAACAATGCGGAATAGTTTCGCAACTCACGCCACCCGGAACACCACAGCGTAATGGTGTGTCTGAACGTCGTAATCGTACTTTACTAGACATGGTGTGATCTATGATGTCTCTTACAGATTTACCGCTATCGTTTTGGGGTTATGCTTTAGAGACGGACGCATTCACGTTAAATAGGGCACCATCGAAATCCATTGAGACGACACCTTACGAACTGTGGTTTGGCAAGAAACCAAAGTTGTCGTTTCTAAAAGTTTGGGGCTGTGATGCTTATGTGAAAAAGCTTCAACCTGATAAGCTCGAACCCAAATCAAAGAAATGTGTCTTCATAGGATACCTAAAGGAGACTGTTGGGTACACCTTCTATCACAGGAGAATGTATACCCGAAGGCAAGACATTTGTTGCTAAGAATGGATCCTTTCTAGAGAAGGAGTTTCTCTCGAAAGAAGTGAGTGGGAGGAAAGTACAAATTGATGAGGTAATTGTACCTGCTCCCTTATTGGAAAGTAGTACATCACAGAAACCGGTTTCTGTGACACCTACACCAATTAGTGAGGAAGTTAATGATGATGATCAAGGAACTTCAGATCAAGTTGCTACTGAACCTCGTAGATCAACCAGAGTAAGATCTGCACCAGAGTGGTACGGTAAACCTGTTCTAGAAGTCATGCTACTAGATCATGATGAACCTATGAACTATGAAGAAGCGACGGTGAGCCCAGATTCCGCAAAATGGCTAGAAGCCATGAAATCTGAGATGGGATCCATGTATGAGAACAAAGTGTGGACTTTGGTTGACTTGCCCGATGATCGGCAAGCAATTGAGAATAAATGGATCTTCAAGAAGAAGACTGACGCTGACGGTAATGTTACTGTCTACAAAGCTCGACTTGTTGCAAAAGTTTTTCGACAAGTTCAAGGGATTGACTACGATGAGACCTTCTCACCCGTAGCGATGCTTAAGTCTGTCCTAATCATGTTAGCGATTGCCGCATTTTATTATTATGAAATTTGGCAGATGGATGTCAAAACTGCATTCCTGAATGGATTTCTGGAAGAAGAGTTGTATATGATGCAACCGGAAGGTTTTGTCGATCCAAAGGGAGCTAACAAAGTGTGCAAGCTCCAGCGATCCATTTATGGACTGGTGCAAGCTTCTCGGAGTTGGAATAAACGCTTTGATAGTGTGATCAAAGCATTTGGTTTTGTACAGACTTTTGGAGAAGCCTGTATTTACAAGAAAGTGAATGGGAGCTCTGTAGCATTTCTGATATTATATGTAGATGACATATTACTAATCGGAAATGATATAGAATATCTGAATAGCATAAAGGGATACTTGAATAAGAGTTTTTCAATGAAAGACCTCGGTGAAGCTGCTTACATATTGGGCATTAAGATCTATAGAGATAGATCAAGACGCTTAATTGGACTTTCACAAAGCACATACCTTGACAAAGTTTTGAAGAAGTTCAAAATGGATCAAGCAAACAAAGGGTTCTTGTCTGTGTTACAAGGTGTGAAGTTGAGTAAGACTCAATGCCCGACCACTTCAGAAGATAGAGAGAAAATGAAAGATGTTCCCTATGCTTCAGCCATAGGCTCTATCATGTATGCAATGCTGTGTACCAGACCTGATGCGTGCCTTACTATAAGTCTAGCAGGGAGGTATCAAAGTAATCCAGGAGTGGATCACTGGACAGCGGTCAAGAACATCCTGAAGTACCTGAAAAGGACTAAGGATATGTTTCTCATTTATGGAGGTGACAAAGAGCTCATCGTAAATGGTTACGTTGATGCAAGCTTTGACACTGATCCGGACGATTTGAAATCGCAAATCGGATATGTGTTTACATTGAACGGAGGAGCTGTCAGTTGGTGCAGTTCTAAACAAAGCGTCGTGGCGGGATCTACATGTGAAGCAGAGTACATAGCTGCTTCGGAAGCAGCAAATGAAGGAGTCTGGATGAAGGAGTTCATATCCGATCTAGGTGTCATACCTAGTGCATCGGGTCCAATGAAAATCTTTTGTGACAATACTGGTGCAATTGCCTTGGCGAAGGAATCCAGATTTCACAAGAGAACCAAGCACATCAAGAGACTCTTCAATTCCATCCGGGATCTAGTCCAGGTGGGAGACAAAGAAATTTGCAAGATACATACGGATCTGAATGTTGCAGACCCATTGACTAAGCCTCTTCCACGAGTAAAACATGATCAGCACCAAGGCTCCATGGGTGTTAGAATCATTACTGTGTAATCTAGATTATTGACTCTAGTGCAAGTGGGAGACTGATGGAAATATGCCCTAGAGGCAATAATAAAGTTATTATTTATTTCCTTATATCATGATAAATGTTTATTATTCATGCTAGAATTGTATTAACCGGAAACATGATACATGTGTGAATACATAGACAAACAGAGTGTCACTAGTATGCCTCTACTTGACTAGCTCGTTGATCAAAGATGGTTAAGTTTCCTAGCCATTGACATGGGTTGTCATTTGATTAACGGGATCACACCATTAGGAGAATGATGTGATTGACATGACCCATTCCGTTAGCTTAGCACACGATCGTTTAGTATGTTGCTATTGCTTTCTTCATGACTTATACATGTTCCTATGACTATGAGATTATGCAACTCCCGTTTACCGTAGGAACACTTTGTGTGCTACCGAACGTCACAACGTAACTGGGTGATTATAAAGGTGCTCTACAGGTGTCTCTGAATGTACTTGTTGGGTTGGCGTATTTCGAGATTAGGATTTGTCACTCCGATTCTCGGAGAGGTATCTCTGGGCCCTCTCGGTAATGCACATCACTTAAGCCTTGCAAGCATTGCAACTACTGAGTTCGTTGCAGGATGATGTATTACGGAACGAGTAAAGAGACTTACCAGTAACGAGATTGAACTAGGTATTGAGATACCGACGATCGAATCTCGGGCAAGTAACATACCGATGACAAAGGGAACAACGTATGTTGTTATGCGGTCTGACCGATAAAGATCTTCGTAGAATATGTATGAGCCAATATGAGCATCCAGGTTCCGCTATTGGTTATTGACCGGAGACGTGTCTCGGTCATGTCTACATTGTTCTCGAACCCGCAGGGTCCGCACGCTTAACGTTACGATGACAGTTATATTATGAGTTTATATGTTTTGATGTACCAAAGGTTGTTCGGAGTCCCGGATGTGATCACGGACATGACGAGGAGTCTCGAAATGGTCGAGACATGAAGATTGATATATTGGAAGCCTATGTTTGGATATCGAAAGTGTTCCGGGTGAAATAGTGATTTTACTGGAGTACCAGAGGGGTTACCGGAACCCCCCACCCACCCTCCCCCGGAGGCTATTAGGCCTTATGGGCCCAAGTGGAGGAAGAGGAGAGGCGGCCAAGGGGCAGCCGCCCCCCCCCCCCCAAGTCCGAATTGGACAAGGAGGGGGGCGGCGCCCCCCTTTCCTTCCCCCTCTCTCCTCCTTCCCCGCAAGTCCTAATCCAACTAGGAAAAAGGAGGGGAGTCCTACTCCCGGTGGGAGTAGGACTCCTCCGGCGCGCCCTCTCCCCTGGCCGGCCGCACCCCCCTTGCTCCTTTATATACGGGGGCAGGGGGCACCCTAGAGACACAACAATTGATCATTGATCTCTTAGCCGTGTGCGGTGCCCCCCTCCACCATAGTCCACCTCGATAATATTGTAGTGGTGCTTAGGTGAAGCCCTGCGTCGGTAGAACATCAACATCGTCACCACGTCGTCGTGCTGACGAAACTATCCCTCAACACTCGGCTGGATCGGAGTTCGAGGGACGTCATCGGGCTGAACGTGTGCTGAACTCGGAGGTGTCATACGTTCGGTACTTGATCGGTCGGATCGTGAAGACGTACGACTACATCAACTGCGTTGTGCTAACGCTTCCGCTTTCGGTCTACGAGGGTACGTGGACAACACTCTCCCCTCTCGTTGCTATGCATCACCATGATCTTACATGTGCGTAGGAAATTTTTTGAAATTACTACGTTCCTCAACACCCTCTTGGGATCCTGCATTTTTGGTTAGCCAGTTCATGGAGGGTTTGCAATGTGATATTCGTGCAGCTGTTGTTTTGCATAGACCACAAACTCTGGATACTATTGTGGATCTTGCATGTTTGCAGGAGGAAGTGGTGGACTCATTCCGGTTGGATGATCGGCGTCACTCATTTCCACCATCGCTACCAGCGGTTGGACGCGCTACGCCGCGCACGGCGCTGCTGCTTCCACTACCCCCGCCGAAGCTAGGTGTCGGGGTACCGGATGCGCGACGAGAGGATCGCCGCGACAACGACAACAACAACAAGTCCACCTCTAATGAGTACAAGTTGTCGGCTCTCCGTGCTTATCGTCGTGCCAAGGGTCTTTGCTTCACCTGCGGCGAGCGGTGGAGTCGCGAGCACCGGTGCGCCCCTACGGTACAACTACATGTCATTGAAGAGATCCTTGAAATGCTCCAAGGCCAGCCTACCGAGCAAGAGCAAAGGGAAACAGCATCGAGCGAAGCAGACTACTGTGTTCTGTCCAAGGAAGCCCTCGAAGGTGCCGAATCACCCATGACAATGCGGTTGCACGGCTGGGTGCAGGACCGAGAGGTTTTGATGTTGGTGGATTCTGGATCCTCTCATAGCTTTGTCAGCTCGACCTTGGCTCATCATCTGCAAGGGGTCCAGAGCGCGCGCCGGCCACTATCTGTGCGCGTCGCTATTGGAGGTGTTCTTCGCAGTGACCTGGAGATACCCAAGTGCGAATGGCGTTCCTAGGGGGTCAAATTCGCCACTGACATGAAAGTCTTGCCCCTGGGATGTTATGATGTGATATTGGGGATTGATTGGCTGGCTTGCCACAGTCCGATGCGGGTGCATTGGCTGGAGAAAACAATGGATTTCCAATGCAACGGAGTTCCCATGCACCTCTGCGGTGCCCGTGCTGATGTTACTCGATGCGATCTCATCTCAGGGGTGGAATTGCACCACCTGCTCGAGCAAGAGGCAGTCACCAGGGTGGTCCAACTATGTGCTACTGTACAAGATATGAAGCAGCCCCCATTACCGGCAGCAATTGGGAATCTCATCGAGCAGTATGGCGTGTTGTTTGAAGAGCCAAAAGGGTGCCGCCACAGAGAGCTTTTGACCATTCGATTCCGCTGGTTCCCGGAGCACGTCCAGTGAATCTGCGCCCATACAGACACAGCCCAGCACAGAAGGATGAGGTAGAGAAGCAAGTGGCCGAGATGTTAGCACAGGGCATCATTCAGCCCAGGGTGAGCCCTTTCGCATCTCCCGTCTTGCTGGTGCAGAAAAAAGACCTCAGTTGGCGATTCTGCGTCGATTACCGACACCTCAATGCGGTAACCATCAAGAATTGTTACCCCTTACCAGTCATCGAGGAACTCTTGGACGAGTTGGCAGGCTCCCGGTTGTTTACAAGCTTGGACCTACGAGCAGGCTACCATCATATTCACATGAGGCCGGAGGATGAGCACAAAACGGCTTTCAAGACGCATCACGGCCATTTCGAATTCAAGGTGATGCCATATGGTGTTACGGGAGGTCCATCAACCTTTCAAGGAGGCATGAACATTGTCCTATCACCACTGCTTCGCAAGGGCGTGCTGGTTTTCATAGATGACATCTTGATACATAGCGAAGACGAGGATTCGCATCTCAGCCTGCTCTAGCAAGTCTTCCAACTCTTGAAGAAACACAGCCTGAAGGTCAAGCTTAGCAAGTGCTCCTTCGCGCAGCCAAAATTGGTCTACTTGGGCCATGAAATCAGTGGGGATGGTTTTCGCACAGATCACAAGAACATTCTGTCCGTTCAGCAGTGGCATGTGCCCAGCAATATCAAAGAAGTGTGTGGGTTCTTAGGCTTGGCACGGTATTATCGCAAGTTTGTTCGAGGATTCGCAATCACCAGTCGACCACTCACAGATTTGCTCAAGAAAGGTGTCGTGTTTCGCTGGACAGACCTCGAAGACGGTGCTTTCCGTGCCCTTCAGCAGGCGCTGGTTACTGCGCCGGTGCTGGCACTACCCAACTTCACAAAAACCTTCAAGCTGGAGACAGGGATCAGATCAAGGCATTAGAGCAGTACTCTCCCAGGATGGGCACCCGATCGGGTACTTGAGTCATGCGTTGGGGCCACGCAACTGGCTTCTGAGCACATATGAGAAGGAAGGCTTGGTGATCCTGATGGCAGTTGATCACTGGCGAACCTACCTCCAGAATGATGAGTTCATTGTGCATACTGATCAGCGAAGCCTCATCCACCTTGAAGATCAACGCCTGGCCACTCCGTGGCAACAAAAGATAATGGCAAAACTATTGGGACTGCGCTACCGCATTGTGTACAAAAAAGGAGTTGACAACTGTGCTGCAGACGCCCTCTCGCGTGTACCAGGGCCCCCCCAGGGCGACTTGGCAGCTATTACCACTGCAGTATCAGCCTGGCTTGAGGCAGTCCATCAAGGGTACGAGGGCGATCCTGTGGCTCAACGCCTGCTGGCTCACTTGGCCACACAGCAAGGCAACCTTGATGGGTATACATTACAGGAAAGCATTATTCGACAACATGGGCACATTTGGCTAGGTGACAATGTGGACTTGCAGAAACAAGTACTGGATGCGCTACACACAGGAGCAATTGGGGGGGCACTCTGGATTTAATGCAACCTACCGACGAGTTCGGCGCTTGTTCACCTGGCCTGGACTGAAACACCATGTCAAGCTCTTCGTGGAGGCATGCCAGATATGCAAGCAAGCCAAGCCGAAACGGGTCCGTTACCCCGGCCTCCTGGAGCCACTGTCGGTACCCAACCAAGCATGGCAAATGATCACAATGGATTTCGTGGAGGGTCTTCCCCGCTCCTCTGGCTGCAACTCCATCTTAGTGGTTGTGGACAAGTTCTCCCGCTATGCCCACTTCATCGCCTTATCCCACCCATTCACAGCCTTCCAAGTGGCGCAGGCGTTTGTGGCTCACATCTACAAGCTCCATGGGCTGCCGAGTCCATTGTCTCTGACCGGGATCCAGTTTTCACGAGCACCCTGTGGAAGGAGCTGTTCCGTCTCACTCATACCAAGCTGCGGATGAGCACGGCGCACCACTCGCAAACGGACGGACAAACGGAGCGGGTCAACCAGTGCCTCGAGACCTTCCTTCGCTTCTTTGTTCATGTGTGCCCTACCAAATGGTATGCCTGGTTGCCTCTTGCTGAATTTTGGTACAACACTTCACCGCACTCTGCTCTGGGTTCCACTCCATTTGAGGTTCTCTACGGGCGTGCGCCTCGCTACTTCGGCATCATCGACCCAGTCCCGTGTGCCTCCTCGGACTTGTCGGACTGGCTGCAAGACCGCGCGCAAATGGAGGCTCTGATCCGTCAGCATCTTCTCCGCGCACGCCAAGCCATGAAGGACTCCGCCGACAAGCGTCGATCTGATCGGGTGTTCGTCGTCGATGACTGGGTCTTCCTCAAGCTGCAACCATACGTGCAACACTCAGTGGCCACTCGTGCCAATCAGAAGCTGGCCTTCCGTTACTTCGGGCCGTACAAGGTTCTTCAACGCATTGGCGCGGTCGCGTACAAGCTACAACTCCCAGACTCCAGCTTGATACACCCGGTTTTCCATGTTTCTCAGCTGCATCAAGCTCTCCCGCCAATGGAACAAGTCCAAGACCAGCTCCCGGCAACAGGAGCGGCAAGCCTAGTTCCAGAGGAGATCTTGGAGCGCCGGACTATGCAACGCGGCCGTTCGGAAGTGCCTCAGCTGTTGGTGCGCTGGACCGATCAACCACCAGAGTCCGCGACCTGGGAGGATTCAAAAGAGCTTCAGCAGCATTTTCCCTGGGCACCAGCTTGGTGGCAAGCTGTGTCTCCAGGAGGAGGGGGTGTTACGGCCTCCGTTCCCCCTGGCCCAATCACCACCGAAGCTGGGGCTTCGACTACTGTTGCACCCGCTGGGCCGAAACAGCCCCGTCGACAAGTCAAGCCCAACAGCCGGCTGATGGCCCAAGTCTGGGACACCACTCGCTAGGGTTAAATATCACCGGTTCCCCTCCTGCGTGGGGTGGCGTTGATGTAACTGGCTAGGCGGCGGCTCTCTTCTCCCGATCCCCCTTTCTTCCTCCGCCGAATCCCAAATCGGCCGGAATTCTTGTACCCTTGATCCTGTGTGAGAAATATTGTAGCGGGAGCCTAACAGGCGCATAGGAATTATATAGAAGAAAAGTGTTAGCAAAATGTAGTCATGTGGTTACCACAGGACACGAGGAGTACCAATATCAAGATAGAACCGATGGTGATTTTGTACGCCATGGCTTGCACTTGAGATTATTCCTTGATTACTTGGAGGTGCGGGGGTGCAATGGAGCAGTGTCTGCTTACCTGCCTCTTGTATATACACGGAGTAACTGTATTTCAGTGCATCGTATCTTAAGCTGTATCTAATTGCATTAGGTAGGCATTTTGTACTTGCCAAAAATATTGTATCGATAGAAAAGAAAACGTGCTTGATATGACAGCGACAACAGCTCCAGCAGTGACGGCCTAAGGAGGGGAGGGGAGGGGCGGCTAAATTTCATGTTTTGACCCTTTTTCCAAACCTATTCGAGATCTGACCCTAGTTTGAAATTTTTTCGAGATCTGACCCTTTTGCTACCGCCAGGGACCATGGCGGTAGGGTATAACAGCCTACCGCCAAGGACCCTGGCGGTAGGGTCGCATGCCCTACCGCCAAAAACCTCCTAAGTATTGAACACAGTACGTGCTTGTGCCTACCGCCAAGCACCTTGGCGGTAGGGTTGTGCAGGCTACCACCAGCCCGTTTGGCGGTAGCGATGTTTCCTACCACCAAAGTCCCTAACGGTAGGCTGTTAGACCCTACCGCCATGGACTCTGGCGGTAGCAAAAGGGTCAGATCTCGAAAAAAATTCAACCTAGGATCAGATCTCGAATAGGTTTCGGAAAAGGGTCAAAACACGGAATTTTGCCGGGAGGGGCGACTAGGAGACAAAGTTGAGGCTTAAAAGCATCTACAGCTGGAACTCTCAAACCGTCCCTATACGTCCAAGCGTACAACCCGCTCAGTGAGCGGTCACATTTTTGCAACCCAACCCCCCCCCCCCAAACAGGCTTTATACGTCTGTGTTGTCCGGCACCCCCCCCCCCAAAAAAAACTCAGCCCGTATCTATGGAGGACATGGGGAGGCCCGGATGTGGCTGGCACGTCCGATCAGGCCAACGCTAGATCACCCAGGCCCCCACAAATACCCCACTTCGACAAACCCTATTCAAAGTCTACTCTTCTAGACCTCTCTGTTCCACTGCCCATCCCCTCCTCTTCCCTCCACCTTGTTCAGATCTGGCAGCCATTCCGGCAGCGCATCTGCGGCGAATATGAGGGCACCTGAATCAGAGGCAGGGTGCAACGGAGGTCGGTTCCTCCCACACCTACGCGATCCTGGTAACCAGGCTGACCCAATCTGGAGTGTATTCGACTGAGTCCTAGTCTCGTTGAGTGGAAAGTGGCATTGCCTCTCTGCTCCTTGCGAGCAGTTACCAGGATCGGCTCAGACCATTCTGGCATCCTTCCCTCTTTGGGGAAGGATCCACCCCCTCGGTTGAACCGCTTCCAATTTGAGAACTTGTGGCTTCTCCAGTCAAGGTTCATGGAAAGCGGCTCAACTCAACTAAGCCAATGTATCCCGCCATTTCATATGGGGTTGG
Organism: Triticum urartu; assembly: GCF_056163025.1. Classification (NCBI taxonomy): domain Eukaryota; kingdom Viridiplantae; phylum Streptophyta; class Magnoliopsida; order Poales; family Poaceae; genus Triticum; species Triticum urartu. The sequence continues at coordinate 151,183,090 of NC_141878.1, forward strand.
GGTGCAAATGTAGGGGCTGAATGGCGTCAGGGTAAGGGTGCTATCCTAGGCCAGATTCAGTCGCTTGATGTGGTGTCTAATTTGGTCAGCCTAACCACTGAGGAGTGGCTTCAGCAATACACCCTTGAGGCTTCCCTCATGGAGATCTAAAAGGTGAGATGGTTTTCTAGCGGTAGAGGAGTCGAGAGAATTGGGTTCTGCATGGAGAACCGCCTACTTCCATGCCATAGTGAGTGGGCGGCATTGGAAGTTCTACATCAAGTGCTTATGGGTGGATGACATCCTCTTGGATGATGCCAGAGATATCTCCACCCACATTTACTCTTCTATAGATCTCTTCACCGCGGGACCCCGTGTTGGGGTTGTGTTAGTTGTAGACTGTTAGCCAGCTAGGTCCATGGTCTTGGCTGACGAGAATGCGGAACTCACCTTTCCATTCATGTCGGAAGAAGTTATCCAGACGAATATGGAGATGAAGGCTAGTTTAGTGCTTGGACCAGATAGCCTTCTGGTAACCTTCTCCCAGAAAACATGGGAGCATCTTCAGGTGGCGATTATGCAAATGTTCGAGGAATTCCATGTTGGGATGTTGGCATGTCTCACCTGAATTTCCATGTTATTACCCTGATCCCCAAATTAGTGCAAGCCATGGATATTTGTCCCTTGGCCGATCACGATGATCAACGTCCTCCAGCAGATCTTTGCTAAGGTTTGCGTGACACGGTCCACCATATTGGTGGGACACCTCACGCATCCTTACCAGTTGACTTTCCTTGAAGGGTGGTATATTCATCATTGGATCTTGGAACTTCATGGGATTGTTCATGAGGTAAGGGTTTATTAGAGCCGGAGAAGGCATGTGGCCACTTGGACTGGTCCTTCCTCCACCGCGTTCTTGAGCGGAGGGGGTTCGAGGATCGTTGGGTTAATCAAATCATGCAGATCGTCGTGAGTGGTAGCACGGCCATCATTATTAATGGGGAAGTGGGCCCATGTTTTAGATTTTTGCATGGGGTGAGGCAGGGGAACCAATCTCCTCCTCTTTAACCTTGTGGTTGACCCCTTGGTGGCTATCTTAGTGTGGCTAGCCATATTATCCCTAGAGGTTGTGTGACCCACCTCCGGTATGCGGACAACATCATGATCGTGGTGGAGGGGTCTATATTAGATATTATCAATCTTAAGTCCCTTCTCCTTTGCTTTGAGGTTGTGTCGGGCCTCAAGATCAACTTCGATAAGAGTGAGGTTGTTGTTTTGGGTTATCCGCCCAAGGAGGAGCAGCAGATTGTGGACAATCGTAATTGCGGGTTGTCCTCTTTCCCAATCACATGTCTGGGGATACCATCTTTGCCACTACGACCCTGATCCAAGACTTTGACCCGCTAGTAGGGTGGGTCAAGGCGAAGGCAGAGCTATGGTGTGGGAGGTTCATCTTTAAAGGGAGTAAATATGTGTTCATTGACTCCTGCCTCTCTAGCCTCCCCATGTATTGACTCCTTCAAGGAGTTGTCGCGCTTCTTCTAGCAGGCGGCCAATGGGTGCACGAAATACCATATAGTGAAGAGGGCAGATGTTTGTTTCCCTAAGGACCAGACGGTCTGCATATTCCGCCATCTGGCATATGAATGTGACCCTCATGAAACGGTGAGTGGAGGATTCTTAGGGATGAGGGGGGGCTATAGCTACAACTTATAAAAGCTAAATATCGGCATTACCGCCCTCTTTTGACTTGCGATCGATGGGAGGGGTTGTGGTTCTAGAAATCTCCCAGATCGATCAAGCATGAGATTTGCCTGGGTACTAGGACCTCCATAGGCAATGGAGAAGGTACCCTTTTATGGCTCGACCCGTGGCTCGGTAGGAATCCGTTGCATGTCGAATTCCCGACTACTCTTGTGAGATGCTCAGATCTGATGCTTTTGGTTGCCTTGACGACCCACAATGGGAATTGGAATAACCCGTTTCGACGAACATTTGGCCTCGAGGAAGCCTTAGCATGGACTGAGTTACGGGTGGCCCTCCCTCCATCCCTATCGGTGTCGCCAAAAGTTCTATCCTGGCATCTGGCCCCCTTGGGGGCCTTCTCTGTCGAATCGGCATACCGCAGCCCGTGGTGTACACCAACTATTAAGTATGCCTTTCCTCGGGTACAAAGGTGGCGAAGCGGCATGGGTCGGATGATGGCAAAGCAAGGATTCCATCTATGATGGCGACTGGCAAGGGTGAGGGCAAGCATCAACTTCATGGAGGGCACGGCGCACCGAATTTCATCATTGATTTCTCGCATATCAGCTTTGCTCGTTCTTACAAGGACCGAACCGATGTTTTGGTGGACCAAAATCACGGTTGTTGCCTTTGAAAGAAACCAACAAGTCAACAGACCAAGGCCTCATTTGGTTTGGAGGAATTTTGTAGGAATTTCATAGGGTAGGATTTTTATAGAAAAAATTCCTATAAAGCTCTTTGGTTTGTAGGAATGGAATCTTATTCCTATGGAGGAAATCTTTCTATCCTCCATATTTCATAGAAAAATAAACATTAACCTAGACTCAATGAAAAAATTCTATGATGTGAAACAAAGAACAACTCTTCATATTTTTACTCATAAGATTTGAGATGCATGTCATTTCATTTTTTATGACTTTTCTATTTATATAATTTTCCTGCCCTATAAACCAAAAAAGGCCCAAACTTCTCAATTACCCAAAGCACTGAACCGATCAGTGGAACCGAATGCCCAGCGTGACCGCTTTATCGCCACCTATACTCGAGCGGATGAAGGAGATGGGGGGTTTCAGAGGTAACTGGTGGAGAGGCACAAAAGGCTCAGCGACCGTGTCTGAGATAAGCCAGTAGCACTCGATCAGCTCCTAACCGTAAATACAGCACCACCACGTGACGAATGACCACAGAGAAGAGTTTTCGAGTGCTCTTGTTCCACACGCCACGCATGGATGCAGGGCAAATGCGTACGTCTACGCTCTAGGGATGGTAGTTGGGCTGGCCGTCCTCTTCCGGTCTTCATCTCTTCTTCCTCCCCGTCACCCAACCTCGCCTTACCGCCATCTTCTCCTTCCTGCCGCCTCCACCTCCACAACACACCATGAGCACAAGGGGTGCGTTTTTGCTCAACAATCCCCACCCTATGCGCGGAATAGGACCAAGACAAGCAGGATATGCAGACCAGATGCAAACTGATCCATCCACTTAATTCAATCGTCTACCGTGACCACGTACCACAGACATCCACTTGGTATGTGCAACCAAAAATGATTGCAAAAATAGGTTCAGATGACATGCGAGAGTTAAACTTGGATAAATTCATCTATAAGTTGTGGAAACAAAATAGGAAGGAATCATAGTACTACATGAGAAGTCCAAAGGGGACAATTTGTGATTTCTTTTAGCAACAAATCAAACCACCGATACAAATGAGATTCGCTCAACAAATCCCACGACGTGCTCATAACGCTACGGTGTAAATTTCATCCACTGCTACAAGCAAGTCATGGATCCGAGTACCCATTTCTGCCTGTGCTCAAAAGGCACAACAAAGGCAATAATAAATTCTGAAAATAAAAAGAACCGGCAAAATTGCAGCCTATTAGTAGCACTCGGGGGTGATCAGTGCTTGGCGGAGACAAGAGCCATGTGGGCGATGAGATCAAGAACCCGGTTGCTGAAGCAAAAGAAAATGAGAACCCATTGGTTAACCAAAGATCTGAAAATGTGGGAAAAGAACTTTTATGCGGAGAGAAACAGACACTCACCTGTAGCCCCACTCGTTGTCGTACCACGACACGAGCTTCATGAAGGAAGAGCTCAGCCCCATGCCAGCATTAGCATCAAATATACTTGACCTGAGACGCGGGGAAAGGAGTGATTTTTTGGTACTATGGGTGCAGAGCATATTGTGTTACCATGCGAGCAGATGTGATTCTTACCTTGTGTCACCAACAAAATCGTTGGATACCACATCCTCATCTGTGTAGCCTAAAATGCCTTTCAGTGCACCCTCTGATGCCGCCCTGAAACACGGTGCATTCGAGTAAGGTCCCTCAAATGTTTTGGTAGTGAAAGCAGTGTTACACATGATGACATCGACACATACAGTTGTTAGGTTCTACTCCCTCCGTCCGAAAAAACTTGTCCCAAGCTTGTCCATCAAATGGATGTATCTAGCACTAACTTGGTGCTAGATACATCCATTTGAGGGACAAGCTTTTTCAGACGGAGGGAGTATACATTAGCAGGAGAAGCTCGTTCAAGTTACTAAGTCCCTCCGATCCAAAATAAGTGTCGCAGTTTTAAACTAAGGTTGAACTAACCTTAGTTCAAAACTGCAAGACTTATTATGGATCGGAGGGAGTAACAGATAATTCTTGTCAAGCTAAGAGTTGAGTATAATTTTTGTAAGTGCAAAAGAATTTAACTGTATTTTGACATATTTGCTCATCAGCTCCTACTTCCTAAGTTCAAATATTTTCAGTTCGGATATGCATCTTAGATTTTGCTCAGAAGTGTCATGAGCATTCTGTTAATCTTCAAAATACTGGTAACTATTACATAAGCTAACAAGTTGCTTAACAAGACAAGCCAAACTGAAACTATGAAATGTAAAGAGCTGAACAGGTAATAAGGAAATGAGCATGAAAAATGTGATGGTTCTGCATACTTGATGGCTGCTTTCACATCATCATAAGAGGCACTTTTCTCAAGCCGGCAGGTCAAGTCAACCACAGAGACATTTGGTGTTGGAACTCGGAAAGCCATGCCAGTAAGCTTTCCATTTAGCTCAGGGAGAACTTTCCCAACAGCCTACAGGACAATAGAATCAGTCAATCAACAACGAAAATCGTAAATAGACACATGATATGCTTTCATCTCAAGTTACCTTTGCTGCACCAGTGGAGCTAGGAATTATGTTTTGACCAGCACCACGCCCTCCTCTCCAATCTTTCATTGAAGGACCATCAACAGTCTTTTGGGTGGCTGGACACAGAAGAACAAACTTGCTATGACACCTGGTTTGAAAGTAACAAATACTCCACAAAGACTGCAAAATCACTAGTCTCCATTTGTGAGAACTGATAAGTTACAGAACATGAGACAAAAACCTGTTGTGGCGTGAACAGTTGTCATTAGACCTTCAAGAATGCCAAATTCTTCATGAACAACCTGCACATGATGATTCATGGGCATCATGAGGACGGTAGAATAGATTAATCATCAAGAGCAGGTTTTTTCGAGAATACAGAGCAGTTTATCGTGATCGTATTGTGCAATTAACTTGGCAGTTAGTAAATACTAGTCAAGGAAACTGAAAACCAGCAGGATAAGGAATGGGGAAAAGGTTACCTTGGCAAGAGGAGCAAGACAGTTAGTGGTACAACTTGCATTAGAAACAACATTCATCTTGGGATCGTAGCTCATCTCATTTACTCCAACCACAAACATGGGAGCATCTGCGGATGGAGCAGATATCACCACTTTCTTAGCACCACCCTATATAAACAAGGTAGCAAAAGGCTCAACACAGTGTTCATTGCAAAAGGCATATTGTTCGCTAATTAGACGACATTACGAAAGAAATGGTATACAGACCTTCAAGTGTACCGATGCTTTATCGATGGTTGTAAAAACACCAGAAGATTCAACAACATAGTCAGCTCCAAAGTTACCCCAAGGAATCTCTGCGGGATCTCTGAAAATTGAGAAATAAAGATTAAAATCCTTCAATACGCATGTAGCGCAAAATGTCAAAATAAAGGATCTGAAGAAGAAAAAACTGACAAAAGCCACAACCCAGAAGTATAAGTTCAGTCACAACTGACATGAATATCAGAACCAGAGTATGAAAAGAAATACGCAGTACACCAGATGCACAGCAAGCTTCCGCTGGTATAGATATTATATGTCCGTATGAATGTGCAAAATCATGCGTTTTTAAGAATCAGTTATTAAGTACTCCCTCAGTCCTTGCAAAAACGTCTTATATTGTGGGACGGAAGCTTGCAAAAACATCTTACATTGTGGGACGGAAGGTAGTAATAATGTTACTTTGGCCACTTCATTGCTCCACTTGTACTTATTTCAGGACAAAATGTCGTGTATATTCAGTGACCATGGCATTTACATGAACTGCACAAACATGGCAGACAATCGGCTAACCCTGGCATAATTACCTTTTGCTTGTTATAGTGATTTTCTTCCCATTGATCTCCAGGGTTGAATCATCCACAACATTGATGGATCCTTTAAAGGGGCCATGAGTGGAGTCATACTTGAACATATAGGCCTGGAAAAAAGGGAACATTAACTTCGAACCAAAGAAAAGCACATCAAAATGCTACACCACATGCAAATACAGACTTGTTAATTTTACAGTGAAGAAAAAAATATAATGGCAGAATTAAATTTGCCAAATTCCAATGCAGTAGATCATCCCACTGGATGATTCTTGTCATGGCACCTAACAGAAAAAAATAGGAATCCCAATTGCATAAAATTGGATGCTTAACCAATGCTTATGTGCTTGAAATACAGAAATACAGTGCATTATAAACAAGATTTTGTGAATTGACTGAAGAAGTTGTCACATACAACATGAAGGTGAAACACAGGCAAAACATATTGTGAATGAATTAACAGGAAAGATACTTGGCACCGGACTAAATGGTACTATGAGAACTATCATTTCTCCTGGCTACCTCGCGACACAGAGCTACATGGTACTTTGCACCTGTTATCAGCAAAAGTCCTCAAGGAAATCCGCACCAGGGGTGTGGGACAGAATAGTTCTCCTATAGCTGCTTGTTAGCTTCACATGCTCATTCCAACATTGACATGTACTTTGCACACGGGAATCGTTCATGTGGCAAAATACATCAACATCATTCATGGTATCAGAGCATTCTCTAGCTCATGTTACCTTAATGAAAGCAATGTCGACTGCCCTCTACCTTCTGCACTGGAACTCCTCTTTACCAATGCCCACCGGTCTCTCCCATTTCCAGAGTCACCTGCCTGTGCGGGGATGGGAGAGAGCAGTAGGTCGCGGTGAAAAGGAGGGGGATCGCAGAAGGTAGGAGACAGTGGTTTGGAAGTGTGAGCCAGATAAGCACTCATACCACGAGTGATGAATGACTGTGAGTATGCCACACAAACACCTGTCATACTCATTGATATGTAGATAGTACATTATATTTGAATGGGAATAATTTGTGTGCGAGTTATCTTGGAGACAAAATTACTACCTCGTTACATTTATATTAACTAAAAAAAGAATACTCATTAAATTCATGAGGTCTCTATCACACAGACAAAAGGTATGCCAGTACTATGCAACATGGTTTGAATCAATTTCGTACAAAGTAGTAAAGAACTAACTACTGCAAAACCATGAGTTCGACCCTTTAACTTTATAAATTTCAGGTGTAGAAGATCTCATAGCACAAAATATGCAAAGCATATAGCATTATTTCCTTACCATGTACTTAGCATCAATGAAAGGATCATTGACAGCCACAACTTCAATATCATCTCTACTGGTTGCAATTCTCAGAACCAACCTCCCAATCCGTCCGAACCCTGCAGTAATAAAAACAACAGGCTAACATTAAAAAATGCATATGAATTATTACTTCATCTACTTTTGACTCGTACAATACCAATGTATATAAGCTATCTATGTGTGCCTGGTGTGATCATCTGAGGAATAAAAATATGTTCCGAAGACCTTACAAGATGATACTTAAACTACTTTATTTTGTCGACACAGTATATTATGAAACAAAAGAACATGGCTTAAGCATCCTGGACAAAAGATGCAACCAGCAAGGATTAATCTGTCTCATCTAGATTGCAACAGTATTTTGCATCAGTTATGTATACAAGAGGCTCACCATTGATGCCAACCTTCGTCTTCTCTCCACTCAAATATTCTGCAGAGAAAAACAAAAAGGGTAAAGATTATAAAATAATCAAATGCCACTAGAAGCTGCAACGTTTGCTGAGCCCAACAACTTACGTGGGACGGCCGGGGGTGCCTGTGTAGCTATAGCTCTAAGTGGCTCAATGTTCCTGGCACTTTATAGTATACACGAATTAGATGCAGTACATCCTAATTTGGTATACAGTTCACAAGGCAATGCGAATTATGCATCGGAAAGAGGCACTTACGATGAAGAGGAAGCCGCAATGGAGGGGAAGCTGCAGCCAAAATGAGCGGAGCGGGTGCTCCTCACGCATGACACCTATGCCACAGCAGACAAGTCCCGTCAATATGAGTACAAAAAAGTTCAGGACTAACATAAAATCCATCAAAGGAGAAGGAGAGAGGCTTCTGGCGATGTAATAACACAACAACAGATTCCAAACAAAGGTGGAAATCAACGGAGCTACAGCAACGCTTACTGACATACAGACAAATCCACACCTTAATTCAGAGTTAATAAATAGGGTTGCCTCGGCTAAATTCCACGGAACAGGTGCTAAACAGCAGGGAACCTAAGTCCTACGCGCCGCTTGAACCCAATTCAGCCCGTAGGACGTATTGCGGCGCCAAACCGCTCAAATGGCTGAATTCACCACCGAAGAGATGACACTTTCGAGCGAATTACGACGGGAACCAAATCTAGACGCGGAAATGGACTCGCATCAACCCACCGGCGCCGCGTGTGCCAGCCCTTTGAGGGAACCTCTAGGGCTTTACGCGTACAGACAGTGTGCGTGTGTGAAGGGGCAAGCAACGGATACCTTGGAGGGGTCGGCGGCGGCGCGGGATCCGGCGCCGGACGAGGACAGGGCCGCCGCGGTGCGGAGAGGCACGGAGAGCGCCGCCATGGGAGAAGGGATTGACGGGTGGGTGGGTGGGTGCGCGCGTTAGGGTTTGACCGGCAAGGGAGGGGGGAGGGGCCGCAGGAGGGAGTCACGAGGAGGAGGAGCCAAGGAGGGGGGCAGAGGTTTGGCCTTTCGTTCGCGGAGGCGGGCGGGCGGGGGAAGGTGGCGGCCCGAGGCTTGTTTTATAACAAGAGGGAGGAGAAAAACAGCGGCTGCACACGATGACACGAGCGAGCGAGCTTCGCCTCGCCTACCCCCTCCACCGAATCTCTTGGTTGGCTGGCCGTGTTCATCGTCGTGTTTTTAAAAAGAGGAGGAGGATCTTGCCAACTTTGGCTTGGTTTTTCCCACAGGAAGACCAACTGTTGTTCGTCTTTTTGCAAGGCGATTGTCATTTGTCCGACATTATTTAATTCTTTATGGACCACCCGACATTTTAAAAGAAAGAAAAATGCACGTCCGCCTAGAGGTTTGGAGGGAGGCACGCGCTAACAGTATGGTCAAAGCAGACCTGTTGGGAAACATAGCATACAATTTTAAAAAAATCCTACGCTCACGCAAGATTTAACTTGGAGATGCATAGCAATAAGAGGGGAGAGTGTGTCTACGTACCCTCGTAGACCGAAAGCGGAAGCGTTTGACAACGCGGTTGATGTAGTCAAACTTCTTCTCGTTTCGACCGTTCAATCATTAAACGTACGGTACCTCCGAGTTCTACACACGTTCAGCTCGATGACGTCTCTCGGACTCTTGATCCAGCAAAGTGTCGAGGGAGAGTTCCGTCAGCACAACGGCGTGGTGATGGTGATGGGTGAAGTGATCCGCGCAGGGCTTCGCCTAAGCACTATATGAATATGACCGGAGGCGTAAACTATGGAGGGGGCGCCGCACGCGGCTAACAACTGTTGATGTGTGTTCTAGCGGTGCCCACCCCCATATATATAGGTTGGAGGGGAGGAGAGTTAGCCAAGGGGACGCTCCAAGTAGGACGAATCCTACTTGGGCGCCTCACAAATTGGCCTCCCCCTTCCATATTCATCCGGAGGGGGAAGGAAGGAGAGAAGGAAGGGGAGGCCGAATTGCTCCCCTTCCTTTCTCTCTTCTTCCTTCCCCCTTATTTTGGCCTACATGGGGCGCACCAGTCCCCTAGGGGCTGGTCTGTCCCTTTCTTGGCCCATTAGGCCAATGTAGTTGCCGGGGGATGTCCGGAACCCCTTCTGGTGACCCGATATGTACCTGGTACCTCCGGAACATTTTCGGTGTCCGAATATCATCATTCAATATATGAATCTTTACCTCTCGACCATTTCGAGACTCCTCGTCATGTTCGTGATCTCATCCGGGACTCCGAACAATATTCGGTCATCAAATCACATAACTCATATAATACAAAAATCGTCATCGAACGTTAAGCGTGCGGACCCTACGGGTTCAAGAACTATGTAGACATGACCGAGACACCTCTTCTGTCAATAACCAACAGCGAAACATGGATGCTCATATTGGTTCCCACACATTATACGAAGATCTTTATCGGTCGTACCGTAATGACAACATACGTTATTCCCTTTGTCATCGATATGTTACTTGCCAGAGATTCGATTGTTGGTATCTTCATACCTAGTCCAATCTCGTTATCGGCAAGTCTCTTTACTCGTTCTGTAATACATCATCCCGCAACTAACTCATTAGTCATAATGCTTGCAAGGATTATTATGATGTGCATTACCGAGAGGACCCAGAGATACCTCTCCGATACTCGGAGTGATAAATCATAATCTCGATCTATGCCAACCCAACAAATACCTTCAGAGATACCTATAGAGCATCTTTATAATCACCCAGTTACGTTGTGATATTTGATAGCACACAAGGTATTCCTCCGGTATCCGGGAGTTGCATAATCTCATAGTCAAATGAATATGTATATGATATGAAGAAAGTAATAGCAATAAAACTTAACGATCATTATGCTAAGCTAACGGATGGGTCTTGTCCATCACATTATTCTCCTAATGATGTGATCCCGTTCATCAAATGACAACACATGTCCATGGTTAGGAAACTTAACCATCTTTGATTAACGAGCTAGTCTAGTAGAGGCTTACCAGAGAACGGTGTTTTGTCTATGTATCCACACATGTATCAAGTTTCCGGTTAATACAATTCTAGCATGAATAATAAACATTTATCATGATATAAGGAAATTTAAATAACAACTTTATTATTGCCTCTAGGGCATATTTCCTTTAGTCTCCCACTTGCATTAGAGTTAATAATCTAGTTCACATCGCCATCTGATTTAACACCAATAGTTCACACTTGTTACTATCTACAAAGCTTGACTTGTCGCAAAAGGTTTTTGACAAGTTCAAGGTGTTGACTGCGATGAGATTTTCTCAGTCCTAGCGATGCTTAAGTCTGTCCGAATCATGTTAAGCAATTGCCACATTTTATGAAATCTGGAAAATGGATGTCAAAACTGCATTCCTTAATGGATTTCTTAATGAAGAGTTGTATATGATACAACCAGAAGGTTTTGTCAATCCTAAAGGTGTTGACAAAGTGTGCAAGCTCCAGCGATCTATCTATGGGCTGGTGCAAGCATCTCGGAGTTGGAATATACGCTTTGATGAGGTGATCAAAGCATATGGTTTTATATAGACTTATGGTGAAGCCTATATTTACAAGAAAGTGAGTGAGAGCTCTGTAGCATTTCTGATATTATATGTGGATGACATATTATTAATTGGAAATGATATAGAATTTCTAGATAGCAAAGAGGATATTTGAACAAGAAATTTTTCAATGAAAGACCTCAGTGAAGCTACTTATATATTGCGCATCAAGATCTATAGGGATAGATCAAGACGCTTAATAGGACTTTCACAAAGCACATACCTTGACAAGATTTTGAAGAAGTTCAAAGTGGATCAGTCAAAGAAGGAGTTCTTGCCTGTATTGTAAGGTGTGAAGTTGAGTAAGACTCAAAGCCCGACCACGGCATAAGATAGAGAGAGAATGAAAGTCATTCTGTATGCCTCAGCCATAGGTTCTATAAAGTATGCCATGCTGTGTACCAGACCTATTGTGTACCTTGCCATGAGTTTGGCAAGGGGGGTACAATAGTGATCCGGGAGTAGATCACTGACAGCGGTAAAATTTTTCCTTAGAGGATTAAGGAAATATTTCTCAGTTATGGAGGTGATAAAAAGTTCGTCGTAATGAGTTACGTCGATGCGAGCTTTGACACCGATTTTGATACATATAGAAAGTGGGATCAATAAGCTAGAGTATCTCAGTGCAGAGCATTGTAAACATAGAAATTTGCAAAATACATACGGATCTAAATGTGGCAGACCCATTGACTAAAAGTTCTCTCACAAGCAAAACATGATCACACCTTAGTACTCTTTGGGTGTTAATCACATAGCGATGTGAATTAGATTATTAACTCTAGTAAACCCTTTGAGTGTTGGTCACATGGCGATGTGATCTACATGTGTTAATCACATAAAGATGTGAACTATTAGTGTTAAATCACATGACGATGTGAACTAGATTATTGACTCTAGTGCAAGTGGGAGACTGAAGGAAATATGCCCTAGAGGCAATAATAAAGTTGTTATTTATATTTCCTTATATCATGATAAATGTTTTATTATTCATGCTAGAATTGTATTAACCGAAAACTTTATACATGTATGGATACATAGACAAAACACAGTGTCCCTAGTAAGCCTCTACTTGACTAGCTCATTAATCAAAGATGGTTAAGTTTCCTAACCATAGACATGTGTTCTCATTTGATGAACGTGATCACATCATTAGGAGAATGATGTGATGGACAAGACCCATCTGTTAGCTTAGCATAATGATCGTTAAGTTTTATTGCTATTGCTTTCTTCATGACTTATACATATTCCTTTGACTATGAGATTATGTAACTCCCGAATACCGGAGGAATACCTTGTGTGGTATCAAACGTCACAACATAACTGAGTGATTATAAAGATGCTCTACAGGTATCTTCAAAAGTGTTTGTTGGGTTTGCATAGATCGAGATTAGGATTTATCACTCCGAGTATCAGAGAGGTATCTCTGGGCCCTCTCGGTAATGCACATCATAATAAGCCTTGCAAGCAATGTGACTAATGAGTTAGTTGCGGGATGATGCATTACGGAATGAGTAAAGAGACTTGTCGGTAACGAGATTGAACTAGGTATGAAGATACCGATGATCGAATCTCGGGCAAGTAACATATTGATGACAAAGGGAATAACATATGTCGTCATTACGATACGACCGATAAAGATCTTCGTAGAATATGTGGGAACCAATATGAGCATCCAGGCTCCGTTGTTGGTTATTGACCGGAGAGGTGTCTCGGTCATGTCTACATAGTTCTCAAACCCGTAGGGTCCGCACGCTTAAACGTTCGATGACGATTTTCTATTATATGAGTTATGTGATTTGGTGACCGAATGTTGTTCGGAGTCCCGGATGAGATCACGGACATGACGAGGAGTCTCGAAATGGTCAGGGGGTAAAGATTAATATATAGGACAATAGTATTCCGACACCAAAAGTGTTCTAGGGGTATCGAGTCACCGGAAGGGGTTTCGGGGAAACCCTCGGCAAGCTATATGGGCCTAATGGGCCAAGAGTTGGACAGACCAGCCCCAAAAGGGGCTGGTGCGCCCCCTATAGGCCGAATAGGAGGAGAAGGAAAAGGAAGGGAAGGGAGAAGGAAACGGGAGGATTCGGCCTCTCCCTTCCCCCTCTCTTTCCTTCCCCTTCCGATGGATATGGAAGGGGGGAGGCCAACTTGGAGGAGGCGCCCAAGTAGGATTACTCCTACTTGGGGTGCCCCTTGCAGCCCCTCTCCCTCTCCCACCTATATATATGTGGGGGCACCGCTAGAACACACAACATTGATTCCTAGCTGTGTGCGGCGCCCCCCTCCACCGTTTACTCATTCGGTCATATTGTCATAGTGCTTAGGCGAAGCCCTGCGTGGATCACTTCATCATCACCGTCACCACTCCGTCGTGTTGACGAAACTCTCCCTCGACACTTTGCTGGATCAAGAGTTCGAGGGACGTCATCGAGCTGAATGTGTGCTAAACTCGGAGGTGCCGTGCGTTCGGTACTTGATCGGTTGAATCGAGAAGACGTTCGACTACAACAACCGCGTTAAACTAATGCTTCCGCTTTGGTCTACGAGGGTACGTGGACACACTCCCCCCTCTCGTTGCTATGCATCTCCTAGATAGATCTGGAGTGATCGTAGGATTTTTTTTTTTTGAAATTGCATGCTACGTTCCCCTACACCGGCCGCAGTCAAATTTGATTCCACTAAAGTTGGAGAACCAGACACCCGCCAGCCACCTTTATGCAAAACTAGTTGCATGTATGTCGATGGAACCGGTCTCATGAACGTGGTCATGTAAGGTTGGTCCGGGCCGCTTCATCCAACAATACCGTCGAATCAAAATGAGACATTGGTGGTAAGCAGTATGACGATCACCGCCCACAACTCTTTGTATTCTACTCATGCATATCATCTACGCATAGACCTGGCTCGGATGCCACTGTTGGGAAACGTAGCATGAAATTTCAAAAAAAAAATCCTACACTCACGCAAGATCTAACTACGAGATGCATAACAACGAGAGGGGGAGAGTGTGTCTACATACCCTCGTAGAACGAAAGCAGAAGCATTTGACAACGCGGTTGATGTAGTCGAACTTCTTCTCGTTCCGACCGATCAAGCACCGAAGGTACGACACCTCCGAGTTCTGCACACGTTCAGCTCGATGATGTCCCTCGAACTCTTGATCCAGCAAAGTGTCGAGGGAGAGTTCCGTCAGCATGAGGGCGTGGTGACGGTATTGGTGAAGTGATCCGCGTAGGGCTTCGCCTAAGCACTACGTGAATATGACCGGAGGCGTAAACTGTGGAGGGGGGCGCCGCACACGGCTAACAACTGCTGATGTGTGTTCTAGCGGTGCCACCCCCCTCTCATATATATAGGTTGGAGGGGAGGAGAGGCAGCCAAGGGGCGCCCCAAGTAGGAGGAATCCTACTTGGGCGCCTCCCAATTCGGCCTCCCCCTTCCATATTCATCTGGAGGGGAAGGAAGGAGGAGGGAGGAGAGAAGGAAGGGGGAGGCCGAATTGCTCCCCTTCCTTTCTGTCTTCCCCTCTTTCCTTCCCCATTTTTTGGCCTACATGGGGTGCACCAGCCCCCTAGGGGCTGGTCTGTCCCTTTCTTGGCCCATTAGGCCCATGTAGTTGCCGGGGGGATGCCCGGAACCCCTTCCGGTGACTCGACATGTACCATGTACCCTCGGAACACTTTCGGTGTCCGAATATCATCGTCCAATATATGAATCTTTACCTCTAGACCATTTCGAGACTCCTCGTCATGTCCGTGATCTCATTCGGGACTCCGAACAACATTCGGTCACCAAATCACATAACTCATATAATACAAAATCGTCATCGAACGTTAAGCGTGCGGACCCTACAGGTTAGAGAACTATGTAGACATGGCCGAGACACCTCTCCGGTCAATAACGAACAACGGAACATGGATGCTCATATTGGTTCCCACACATTCTACGAAGATCTTTATCGGTCGTACTGTAATGACAACATACGTTATTCCCTTTGTCATCGGTATGTTACTTGCCCGAGATTCGATCATTGGTAACTTCATACTGTTGGGGAACGCAGTATTTCAAAAAAAAATCCTACGATCACGCAAGATCTATCTAGGAGATGCATAGCAACAAGACAGGAGAGTGTGTCCACGTACCCTCGTAGACCGAAAGCGGAAGCGTTTAGTAACACGGTTGATGTAGTCGAACGTCTTCACGATCCAACCGATCCAAGTACCAAGCGTATGACACCTTCATGTTCAGCACACGTTCAGCACGATGACGTCCCTCGAGCTCGTGATCTAGTTGAGGACGAGGGAGAGTTCCATCAGCACGACGGCGTGACGACGGTGATGATGAAGTTACCGGCGCAGGGCTTCACCTAAGCACTACGACGATATGACCGAGGTGTTGAACTGTGGAGGGGGGCACCGCACACGGCTAAGAGATTGTCTGTTGTGCTTTGGGGTGCCCCCTGCCCACGTATATAAAGGAGGGGGAGGAGGAGACCAGCCAAGGGGGGCACGCGCCATAGGGGAGTCCAACTAGGATTCCCAATCCTAGTTGGAGTCCCCTTCCTTTTTCCAAGAGGGGGAGAGAGGGAAGGACAAGAGGGAGAAGGAAAGAGGGGGGCCGCTGTCGGTGTCAAAACCGGCGGATCTCGGGTAGGGGGTCCCGAACTGTGCGTCCAAGGCGGATGGTAACAGGAGGCAGGGAACACGATGTTTTACCCAGGTTCGGGCCCTCTTGATGGAGGTAAAACCCTACGTCCTGCTAGATTAATATTGATGATATGGGTAGTACAAGAGTAGATCTACCACGAGATCAGAGAGGCTAAACCCTAGAAGCTAGCCTATGGTATGATTGTATGTTGTCCTACGGACTAAAACCCTCCGGTTTATATAGACATTGGAGGGGGCTAGGGTTACACAAGGTCGGTAACAAAGGAGGAGATATACATATCCGTATTGCCTAGCTTGCCTTCCACGCCAAGTAGAGTCCCATCCGGACACGAGACGAAGTCTTTGAAAGATCATGGATGTCGCCTAGAGGGGGGGGTGAATAGGCGTTTTAAAATGATTACAATTTAGGCTTGAACAAATGCGGAATAAACGTAGCGGTTAATTTGTCAAGCACAAAACCTAAAGCAACTAGGCTCACCTATGTGCACCAACAACTTATGCTAAGCAAGATAAGCAACTATGTGATAGCAAGATATATGACAAGAAACAATATGGCTATCACAAAGTAAAGTGCATAAGTAAAGAGCTCGGGTAAGAGATAACCGAGGCACGCGGAGACGACGATGTATCCCGAAGTTCACACCCTTGCGGATGATAATCTCCGTTTGGAGCGGTGTGGAGGCACAATGCTCCCCAAGAAGCCACTAGGGCCACGGTAATCTCCTCACGCCCTCGCACAATGCAAGATGCCGTGATTCCACTAAGGGACCCTTGAGGGCGGTCACCGAACCCGTACAAATGGCAACCCTTGGGGGCGGTCACCGAACCCGTACACTTTGGCAACCCTTGGGGGCGGTCACCGGTACCCGTCAAATTGCTCGGGGCAATCTCCACAACCTAATTGGAGACCCCGACGCTTGCCCGGAGCTTTACACCACAATGATTGAGCTCCGAACAACACCGACCGTCTAGGGCGCCAAGGCACCCAAGAGGAACAAGCTCTAGGGTGCCCAAACACCCAAGAGTAATAAGCTTCTCAAACTTCACTTCCACGTATCACCGTGGAGAACTCAAACCGATGCACCAAATGCAATGGCAAGGGCACACGGAGTGCCCAAGTCCTTCTCTCTCAAATCCCACCGGAGCAACTAATGCTAGGGAGGAAAATGAGAGGAAGAACAAGAAGGAGAACACCAAGAACTCCAAGATCTAGATCCAAGGGGTTCCCCTCACATAGAGGAGAAAGTGATTGGTGGAAATGTGGATCTAGATCTCCTCTCTCTTTTCCCTCAAAAACTAGCAAGAATCCATGGAGGGATTGAGAGTTAGCAAGCTCAAAGAAGGTCAACAATGGGGGCAAAAACGAGCTCAAGAGATAGGGAACCATTGGGGAAGAAGACCCCCTTAAATAGGTCCCCACGAATCTGCCCGTTATGTACAGAACAACATAGGAGCGATACAACCTCTATGAGCACCGGTACAACCGGTAACAGGCAATAAGCGGTACAACCGGCCCACAACCGCCCAACAACCGCACCACAACAGAGACCAGTCCGGTGGTAGAGCGGTACATGACCGGTACAACCTCCGGACCAATTTTGGAGCGGTACAACCGCTCCAAACACCGGTTGTACCGGTCAAGCGGTACAACCTCTCCATGGGGCGGTACAACCTCTCTGTGTAAAACAGGCAAAATCAAAACAGCCACAACTTTCGCATATGAGCTCCGAATTCAATGAAACCAAGTTTGTTGGAAAGCTAATGACAAGGGCTAACACAATCTTGAGAGAAATATCAATAAGAAGCAAATGAGAAAAGGACCATAATAAAATGGTGAGAACCCTTCCTCAGATAAGACTGATAAAGCCTCCAACACCGAAAACATCATAGAAGATGCATGCGAACTCCGTTTTCGATGAACTCAAGCTTGTCATCAAGATGACCATAAGCTCTAAGACTCACAAATGGAACCAAACAAGAACCAAGAAACATGATGCAAGGATGCAATGGTTTGAGCTCTCGACTAATGATACGATCAAGCTACTCCCTAGAGAGCCCCCCTTGATAGTACGTCAATCGATCGTACAACCCGGTCTCCCAACTACCACTATGAGACCAGTAAAATAGAAAACCTATCAAGGGCAAACCTTTGCCTTGCACATAGTCCACTTGAGCTAGATGATGACGATCTTGACTTCCTCAAGTTGGACCACCTTTCTTGATTGTGTTGGCTCGATGAAGACTAGTTGATTGCTCCCCCATACTCCACTATGGGTGAGCCATTCTTTGGCACATCTTCAAAATTCCATTGACACCACAATGGACGGCAAGCTTCAAGCTTGATTGCTCCCCCATACTCCATTATGGGTGAGCCACTCTTCGAGTTGCTCCACTTGAACTTGCACACTGCAAACTTGATGACGATCACCACTTGATGTCATCCTCCATGGGTTGTATGAGATCTTCCTCTTGACGCAAGACCATGGAAACATACCTAACCCCACAAAGAACTCTCACGTAGACCATGGGTTAGTACACAAAGCGTAATGGACAATGCTTACCATACCATGGGATCACTTGATCCCTCTCGGTACTTCTTCTACGCTTTGTGAGTTGATCAACTTGATTCACTCTTGACTTAGTCTTGATCAACATTGAATCTTTCCAACTCTCTTCATTTGGATGATGTTTTGAAGGTAAACATGAATGATCACACAATCTTCTTCTTCAAGACATGCTTGCAATAAGCTCAACTCACACATGACCAATCTTTGGATAATTCCTTGAAAAGCACTTCGGCCATCTCAACTCACACATGACCAATCTTTGGATAATTCCTTGAAAATCACTTTGGCCATCTCAACTCACACATGGCCAATCTTTGGATAATTCCTTGAAAAGCACTTTGGCCATCTCATAAACTCCTTGAAACCAACACATGGACTTCAAGACAATCCTATGGACAAATGCTTCAAATATAACTCAAGGCAACCGTTAGTCCATAGAGATTGTCATCAATTACCAAAACCACACATGGGGGCACCGCATGTCCTTTCAGTCTTCAATCTTGTATCTTCATAGTCCAACAGTCCGGCCAAAGGATATAGTCCGGCTATCCGGAGACCCCCTAATCCAGGACTCCCTCAGTAGCCCCCGAACCAGGCTTCAATGACGATGAGTCCAGCGCGCAGTGTTGTCTTCGACATTGCAAGGCGGGTTCCTCTCCAATTTTCAAGTGTTTGTAAGTAGTGTCCGGCCCCATAAATGTTGATCCTCTTGGCTTCTGTGCCCAATAAGGGCTATCTCTCATGCGTCGAACGAATACGAGGCGCCAGGGCATTTTTACATTTGCCCCTAGCTAGATAAATAAATTGTCTATTAAAGGGATGGGGATTCTTAGATCCGATCCACACCATATTCCCCTCAACGAGAATTCATCAGAGCGCGTTTTGAAAAGATCCATTTCAGCATGGCCGACTTTCGCAGCTCCTCCTCCCACCCCCGTAGCCCTAAGCTCGGTGATTGGGAGAGGTGTTTAGTCCCACACAGTCGATTGGTCGAACTGCAGACCAAGGGATTTCTCCCTCCGGTGTATATGGTGCCTGTTCGAGCCGGGCTTGCCACCTACAATGGTGGGGAGCAAGCGAAGAGCTTTCCCTGTCCCTCCATGGGGGAACGGGTCTGCCTTGTTCCTTACTTACTAAGGGGAATCGGATTTCCAATTCATCCGTTCCTCCGCGGGCTCCTGGAGTTCTACGGCCTCCAATTACACAATTTCACCCCTGCCTCCATTCTACATATCGCCGGCTATGTTGCTCTCTGCGAGTTGTTCCTGGGCTGCGAGGCTCACTTCGAGCTGTGGAAAAGGCTATTTTGCCTCGCCCCTCGCACACAGAGGGAATCACTTTATCAAGTGGGCGGAGCCGAAATATGGCGCATCGCCGATACCGGATACCTGTCTAGTACCCCGAAGAAGCCGTCCGAAGACTGGCCTTCAGAATGGTTTTATATGGAGGACGTTCCCCTTCCGGACCCTATTCGGCGGGGTCTTCCTGAGTTCAACAATGCTCCTCTAAAGAAGCGCCGAAGTTGGCGCCCACGCAGCCCCCAGGCGGAAGACAACAGAGAAGTCTTCTATCTGATGAACCGGATCAAAGCACTGGCTCAATCAGGATTGACAATAATCGAAGTTATGTCGATTTGCATAATTCGGGGAGTGCAACCACTTCAATACCGTGGGAACCCCTTGTGGTGTTTCAACGGGGCGGATGACGCCACCCGCTACGGGCGTAAGGGCCCGGGCGATGCTGCCGCTTTAGCCAAAATTCTGTCTGAATTGTTCAAGGGAGAGGAGGAGGAGTTCACCCGCATCAAGCCACGGGATGGATTCTCCATGTACAATCCTCCAAGCTGGGTAAGCTATATCCCCTTACTTCCATTTTCCCACATTCTTTGTCGTAAGTATTCACCTTGCCAGTTTGCGGCAGGAACTGCGAAAAGCCATAAAGGAGGTCAGCAGCCCCTCTCCACAACCGGAGGACCCTGACCGGGCCCTCAACTCCGGACTTGAAGAAGATCCGGTTATCTCCGTGGAGCTGATAGACCGGCAGTTCTATCAGTTAAGCTGCGACGATGCCATGGTGGCCATTACGGCCGACTATCCCGGACTGCTCCCTGCATCCCATGTAAGAAAAACCAAAAAATCCTAACTCCAAAAACTAGGATCCCTTTTAAACACTTCGCCTACCATATACACATGGCATTTTTTTACAGGGAAGGCATTCGGGACGCCCTGCCGAACCCGCAACAACTCGCCAACAAGAGGCGCCGAGGCCGGGTAGGCCAAAAAGGAAGGCGGTCAGGACGGAGACGCCGTGTTTCTTTAATAGAAAAAACCCCGCTCCGTGGTTGTCGTATTTCTCAAAATGTAATGACACCCGTGTTTCTTTAATAGAAAAAACGCTCGCCGGAATATGTCTGGCGATGTTGCCGATCACACTTCCACCAGTCGGGCCAGGACCGGACATAGAGGCGGAAGCCGATATGGGGCAGGCGCCGGATAATCCCTCTACAGAGGATGCAGATAGATTATCCGCTACTAACTCAGAAGTGAAAGCGCCATGAATCATAGGCGCCGCCAGGCCGTAATCCGCGACGCTTGTTTCTCACCAGAGGCATTTGATGCCTTCAATTCCGGAGAGGCGTACCTCCGTACTGCTCAAGATGGTCTAGCCAGAGCCACGGATCAGTATGTAAAGGATGTACGGGTAAGTAAATCTGGCGATTTATATGTATCAGTAGCCCTTGAGACTTGAAACAGTTAGCAGAACTGATTTAAGGATCATCTTTAATGTGCAGATTCTTACAGAGAAGAATACTAGGCTGTCCCAGGAGCTGGAGGAATGCAAGACCCAACTGCGGGCCGCTGTTGCCGCATTGCAGGAATAGAAAAAGCCTCCCGCTGGTAACATTTACTTTAAAGAATGATGGTTACCATATAGTGTGCGGCGTGGGTGCAGATCTAACAATAGATTTTGCAAATGAATCCGGAGAAAATCCGGGGGACCAGCATGTCGTGCGACAGCTAGAGGCTGGCAAACGCGTGCTGACTAAGGTTAGGCGGGAGAAAAACAATCTCCAAGATGCCAATGTCAAGCTGAGTGTGGAACTAAAAGACGTTCGAGCCCAGCTTGCAGACTCCGAGAAGGAGAATAAGCGGCTTTGACGCGGCATTTTCAGTAAGTGCTTGAACGAATCCTTTTAAAGGAGTTCGGCGAAGAAGCCGACTGACAGCGTTATGTCTGTAGGTATGCTGACGGGTCGTCCCGCGGAGGAGATGCCCGGGTCTGCGGGTGATCTTCTGTCCGAGCTGTCACATCTGCACGAACAAGTTCGGCAGGTGATGCAGGGTGTTGCCCAGGCCTTGTGGCCGTCCGTCTCCCTGCCAAAGGGCATTGCAGAGCTTGTGGAGAAGCTCAAGGGAGCACGGCGGCGCTTCCGATTATGGAAGATATCAGCCTACCGACAGTGTGCCAGAGAAGCCTGGGCCATGGTGAAGACGCGGTATACCAAGGCAGACCCAAATCACATGGCCGAGGTCGGACCTATGGGGCCCGACGGAAAAGAGATCCCCGTTAGCTTAGTTTATGGGCAAGTAGAATTAGCCGCAAAGTATTCCCAACATGATTGCAAGCTAGACCACCTGTTGGATGGTATAGAAGAGGAATTTAGTCAGTCTGCATGACTATGTAATTAAAGTGTCATGTATAATGCCTTCTAGCCGAATTGTAGATCATTTGTCGTTGCGGACCTTTTCGCTTCAACCTCCGGGCCCAATAGTCCGGAGTGTATCCGAATACCCGCTCAGTTATATAAGAACCGGGGTATGCGTGGAGACCAGGCGTAGGGGTCATTAGTGCTTTATCAGACAAGTGGCCAACTAGTTATGTTATATTACATGGGTAGTAAGAAACATCTTCCAGGGAGAATAGTTCTGTTAAGGGTTCCTTTCCCTGGGTAAGCATGCCCTAAAGTGCATGTCCGGACTGCGATAGGAAACGCAGGAAAAACATCTGGGGGCAGATATGGACAATAAATAAAAATCATCTTTTGTTCACCGACCGTATATTCCCTTAAGAACGCTAGCTTTCGGCTTCACCCAGTCTGAGGTACACATCCGGCTGACCCGGCAGTAAGAATCACAGAGGTGCTCCCCTTATGCCCTAGCCGAATTAACAGGAACGTAGGGCATAAATACAAGAGCCAGGCAACCCAGCTTGGCCAAAACTTAAGTCATATCAATGCATATAATGGTGAAAAAAGGTACATGCGGAAGTATAACACATGTGTGGGGCATGAGGCCCAGATAAATAATTTAAGCTTCTGTGAAAGAAGCCGCCAGGTATGAAGAGTGCGGCTAGCGCATTTGTAATGTGCAAGAGAGGCACAAGGTGACCCTTGAGGGCCTAGAGAAATAATAAAAGAAAGAAAGAAAGAGAAACAAGACAGATAATGTATATGCAAAAAATGGACAAACGGAGGGGGCTAACATAGAGTCCGGTGCTAGGCGTAGAATCTTCGGAGCCTGGCCGCGTTCCATGGGTTCGGCTCGAGTCGACTAGTCGATGCATCCCGCAGTCGGTACGCTCCACCGGTCAGAACTTCGTCAATAATGAAGGGACCTTCCCATTTGGGCTCGAGCTTGTTCTTTTTCCTATCCGGCAGGCGTAGAACTAGTTCGCCAACGTTATAAGTTTTGGCCCGTACTTCTCTGCTTTGGTATCTGCGAGCCTGTTGCTGATAAAATGCGGAACGGGCTTTGGCTATGTCGCGCTCCTCCTCCAGGGTGTCCAGACTTTCCTGCCGATCGAGCTCGGCTTCTCTTTCTTCGTACATGCGCACTCGAGGTGAGTCATGAATTATGTCACAGGGCAAGACTGCCTCTGCGTCGTACACCATAAAGAAGGGTGTATATCCCGTACTACGATTCGTCGTGGTCCGCAGCCCCCAGAGTACGGAGTCGAGCTCCTCTACCCAGTGTGTGTTAGACTCCGTTAGGGAGCGCACTAATCTGGGTTTAATGCCGCTCATTATAAGACTGTTTGCTTGCTCGACTTGACCATTGGTTTGTGGGTGATAGACTGAAGCATAATCGAGCTTGATGCCCATTTTGCTGCACCACAGTTTTACCTTGTCGGCCGTGAAGTTCATGCCATTATCAGTGATGATGCTGTGGGGGATGCCATAACGGTGTACAACCCCGGATATGAAGTCTATCACCGGTCCGGATTCGGCTATTTTAACAGGTTTGGCCTCTATCCATTTGGTGAATTTATCCACCATGACCAATAAGTATTTTTTCTTGTGGGTTCCCCTTTAAGGGGTCCAACCATGTCAAGCCCCCAGACCGCAAAGGGCCATGTAATGGGGATTGTTTGGAGGGAGGTGGGTGGCATGTGGCTTTGATGTGAAGAGCTGGCAACCGGTGCAGCGTTGGACCAAGTCTTGTGCATCTGCCCGGGTCGTTGGCCAATAGAATCCTGTACGGAAGGCCTTGCTTACAAGAGCCCGGGCTCCGGCGTGATGACCGCCGAGTCCGGCGTGAATTTCTGCCAAAAGAGTCCGCCCTTCCTCCTCGGAGATGCACCTTTGAAGGACTCCGATAGTGCTTTTTTTGTACAATTATCCCTCATGGACCCTGTAGGCCTTGGGTGGGTGGGTGGAATTGAATCCGAACCCTTACCTGATCTGGGATCCAGGGGCCGAGGAATTTCCTAATTTTGGAAGTTTTGTTTCCGGGGTGTTACCCGATAATCCTGGCCCGCTGCCTGACTCTAAGTTCAGGGATTGGATGTTGTCCTCCCGCGAACGGGCGTCTGGCTCGGAGAGCTCGGGAATCCGGACATAGTTGGTCCTCAAGATAGAGGAAAGGTCGCCGCATTGTTCCTCCACCAGTGCAATATGATGGGTGACCAGTGGAGAGTTAATCTCCCTTTGATTGGGTTTAAGCCCAATCCGATCATAGTCCGTAGCGACTCCCAAGGCGGCGATGCGATCCAAGAGCTCGTTTAAGGAGGCAAGCTCCATTGGATCCATCTGTTCGGCGAGTGCCAATTCGACGTGGAGGCTGTTTTTGATGACCCGAGAAGTCATCGTCGGCGCGGCGGCCGAACAGGCGGTCATGATGAAACCGCCTAGCCAGAGAGTTTGGCCGACAGCCAAAGCTCCTCCAACAGTAGTACCGCCTTTAAAGACGAGACGAGACATCCTTCCTTCTGGCGACGACACAGAGGAACTCTCAATGAAAGCACCAATGTCGGTGTCAAAACCGGCGGATCTCGGGTAGGGGGTCCCGAACTGTGCGTCCAAGGCGGATGGTAACAGGAGGCAGGGAACACGATGTTTTACCCAGGTTTGGGCCCTCTTGATGGAGGTAAAACCCTACGTCCTGCTTGATTAATATTGATGATATGGGTAGTACGAGAGTAGATCTACCACGAGATCAGAGAGGCTAAACCCTAGAAGCTAGCCTATGGTATGATTGTATGTTGTCCTACGGACTAAAACCCTCTGGTTTATATAGACACCGGAGGGGGCTAGGGTTACACAAGGTCGGTTACAAAGGAGGAGATATACATATCCGTATTGCCTAGCTTGCCTTCCACGCCAAGTAGAGTCCCATCCGGACATGAGACGAAGTCTTCAATCTTGTATCTTCATAGTCCAACAGTCCGGCCAAAGGATATAGTCCGGTTGTCCGGAGACCCCCTAATCCAGGACTCCCTTAGTCGCCCCCTCCCTAGTCCAATTCGAACTTGCCATGGGGGGGCACGCGGCCACCCCTTGTGGCCCTTCCCTCCTTTCCACTAAAGCCCATTAAGGCCCAATACTTCCCCGGGGGGTTCCGGTAGCCTCCCGGTACTCAGAAAATTACCCGAATCACTTCGGAACCATTCCGGTGTCCGAATATAACCTTCCAATATATCGATATTTACCTCTTGACCATTTCGAGACTCCTCGTCATTTCCGCGATCTCATCCAGGACTCCGAACAAACTTCGGTCATCAAATCACATAACTCATAATACAAATCATCATCGAACGTTAAGCGTGCGGACCCTACGGGTTCAAGAACTATGTAGACATGACCGAGACACATCTCCCGTCAATAACAAATAGCGAAACCTGGATGCTCATATTGGCTCCTACATATTCTACGAATATCTTTTATCGGTCAAACCACATAACAACATACGTTATTCCCTTTGCCATCGGTATGTTACTTGCCCGAGATTCGATCGTCGGTATCCTCATACCTAGTTCAGTCTCATTACCGACAAGTCTCTTTACTCGGTCCGTAATGTATCATCCCGCAACTAACTCATTAGTCACATTGCTTGCAAGGCTTATAGTGATGTGCATTACCGAGAGGGCCCAGAGATACCTCTCCGATACTCGGACTGACAAATCCTAATCTCGATCTATGCCAACTCAACAAACACCATCGGAGACACCTGCATAGCATCTTTATAATCACCCAGTTATGTTGTGACGTTTGATAGCACACAAGGTGTTCCTCCGGTATTCAGGAGTTGCACAATCTCATAGTCAGAGGAACATGTATAAGTCATGAAGAAAGCAATAGCAATAAAACTAAACGATCACAACGCTAAGCTAATGGATGGGTCTTGTCCATCACATCATTCTCTAATGATGTGGTCCCGTTTATCAAATGACAACACATGTCTATGATCAGGAAACTTAACCATCTTTGATTAACGAGCTTGCATACTTTATTAGCACCTTATGGATTGACAAAACCTTCTGGTTGCATCATATACAACTCTTCTTTAAGATATCCATTAAGGAATGCAGTTTTGACATCCATTTGCCAAATTTCATAATCATAAAATGCGGCAATTGCTAACATGATTCGGACAGACTTAAGCATCGCTACAGGTGAGAAGGTCTCATCGTAGTCAACTCCTTGAACTTGTCGAAAACCTTTCGCAACAAGTCGAGCTTTTGTAGACAGTAACATTACCGTCAGGGTCAGTCTTCTTCTTAAAGATCCATTTATTCTCTATTGCTTGCTGATCATCGGGCAAGTCAACCAAAGTCCAAACTTTGTTCTCATACATGGATCCCATCTCAGATTTCATGGCCTCAAGCCATTTTGCGGAATCTGGGCTCATCATCGCTTCCTCATAGTTCATAGGTTCATCATGGTCAAGTAACATGACCTCCAGAACAGGATTACCGTTCCACTCTAGTGCGGATCGTACTCTGGTTGACCTACGAGGTTTGGTAGTAACTTGATCTGAAGTTTCATGATCATCATCATTAACTTTCTCACTGATTCGTGTAGGAATCATTGGAACTGATTTCTATGATGAACTACTTTCCAATTCGGGAGAAGGTACAATTACCTCATAAAGTTCTACTTTCCTCCCACTCACTTCTTTCGAGAGAAACTCCTTCTCCAAAAAGGATCCATTTTTAGTAACAAATATCTTGCCTTCGGATCTGTGATAGAAGGTGTACCCAACAATCTCCTTTGGGTATCCTATGAAGACACATTTCTCCGATTTGGGTTCGAGCTTATTAGTTTGAAGCTTTTTCACATAAGCATCACAACCCCAAACTTTAAGAAACAACAACTTAGGTTTATTGCCAAACAGAAGTTCATATGGTGTCGTCTCAACGGATTTAGATGGTGCCCTATTTAACGTGAATGCAGCCGTCTCTAAGCATAACCCCAAAACGATAGCGGTAAATCAGTAAGAGACATCATAGATCGCACCATATCTAATAAAGTATGGTTACAACGTTCAGACACACCATTACGCTGTGGTGTTCCAGGTGGCGTGAGTTGCGAAACTATTCCACATTGTTTCAAATGAAGACTAAACTCATAACTCAAATATTCACCTTCACGATCAGATCATAGATATTTTATTTTCTTGTTACGATGATTTTCCGCTTCGCATCAAACAAGATCCAGATATAATGTTCATGCTCAACGCTGGCACCAAATAACAATTATTTAGGTCTAAAACTAATCCCGACGGTAGATGTAGAGGTAGCGTGCCGACGGAGAGCACATCGACTTTGGAACCATTTCCCACGCGCATCGTCACCTCGTCATTAGCCAATCTTCATTTAATCCGTAGCCCCTATTTCGAGTTGCAAATATTAGCAACAGAACTAGTATCAAATACCCAGGTACTACTATGAGCATTAGTAAGGTACACATCAATAACTTGTATATCAAATATACCTTTCACCTTGCCATCCTTTTTATCCGCCAAATACTTGGGGCAGTTCCGCTTCCAGTGACCAGTCCCTTTGCAGTAGTAGCACTCAGTCTCAAGCTTAGGTACAGACTTGGGCTTCTTCCCTTGAGCAGCAACTGGCTTGTTGTTCTTCTTGAAGTCCCCCTTCTTCCCTTTGCCCTTTTTCTTGAAACTAGTGGTCTTGTTAACCATCAACACTTGATGCTCCTTCTTGATTTCTACCTCCCCAGCCTTTAGCATTGCGAAGAGCTCAGGAATTGTCTTTTCCATCCCTTGCATATTATAGTTCATCACGAAGCCTTTATAACTTGGTGGCAGTGATTGAAGAACTCTGTCAATGACATTATCATCAGGAAGATTAACTCCTAGCTGAGTCAAGTGGTTGCGGTACCCAGACATTTTGAGTATGTGTTCACTGACAGAAATATTCTCCTCCATTTTGCAGCTATAGAACTTGTTGGAGACTTCACAGCTCTCAACTCGGGCATTTGCTTGAAATATTAACTTCAACTGAAACATCTCATATGCTCCATGATGTCCAAAACATCTTTGAAGTCCCGATTCTAAGCCATAAAGCATGGCACACTAAACTATCGAGTAGTCATCAGCTTTGCTCACCAGACGTTCATAATGTCCGGAGTTGCTCCTGCAGCGGGTCTTGCACCTAGCGATGCTTCCAGGACGTAATTCTTCTATGCAGCAATGAGGATAATCCTCAAGTTATGGACCCAGTCCGTGTAGTTGCTACCATCATCGTTCAACTTAGCTTTCTCTAGGAACGCATTAAAATTCATAGGAATGGTAGCACAGGCATTGATCTACAACAACATAGACATGCAAATACTATCAGGTACTCCCTCCGTCCGAAAATACTTGTCATCAAAATGGACAAAAAGGGGTGTATCTAGAACTAAAATACATCTAGATACATCCCCTTTTATTCATTTTGATGACAAGTATTTTCGGACGGAGGGAGTACTAAGTTCATGATAAATTAAAGTTCAATTAATCATATTACTTAAGAACTCCCACTTAGATAGAAATTCCTCTAGTCATCTAAATGATCACGTGATCCATATCAACTAAACCATGTCTGATCATCACATGAGATGGTGTAGTTTTCAATGGTGAACATCACTTGATCATATCTACTATATGATTCACATTCGACCTTTCGGTCTCAGTGTTTCGAGGCCATATTTGCATATGCTAGGCTCGTCAAGTTTAACCCGAGTATTCTGCACATGCAAAACTAGCTTGCACCCGTTGTATGTGAACGTAGAGCTTATCACACCCGATCATCACGTGGTGTCTCGGCACGACGAACTGTAGCGACGGTGCATACTTAGGGAGAACATTTGTACCTTGGAATTTATTGATGGATCATCTTACAATGCTACCGGCGTACTAAGCAAAATAAGATGCATAAAGGATAAACGTCACATGCAATCAAAATATGTGACATGATATGGCCATCATCATCTTGTGCCTTTGATCTCCATCTCCAAAGCACCGTCATGATCTCCATCGTCACCAGCTTGACACCTTGATCTCCATCGTAGCATCGTTGTCGTCTCACCAACTATTGCTTCTACGACTATCACTACCGCTTAGTGATAAAGTAAAGCAATTACATGGCGATTGCATTTCATACAATAAAGTGACAACCATAAGACATGATCATCTCATACAACAATTTACATCTCATCATGTCTTGACCATATCACATCACAACATGCCCTGCAAAAACAAGTTAGACGTCTTTTACTTTGTTGTTGTAGGTTTTACGTGGCTGCTACGGGCTTCTAGCAAGAACCGTTCCTACCTATGCATCAAAAGCACAACGAGATTTCATCAAGTGTGTTGTCTTAACCTTCAACAAGGACCAGCCGTAGTCAAACTCGATTCAACTAAAGTTGGAGAAACAGACACCCGCCAGCCACCTGTGTGCGAAGCACGTCGGTAGAACCAGTCTCATGAACACAGTCATGTAATGTCGGTTCGGGCCACTTCATCCAACAATACCACCGAATCAAAGAAAGACGTTGGTGGTAAGCAGTATGACTATTATCGCCCACAACTCTTTGCGTTCTACTCGTGCATATAACATCTATGCATAGACCTGGCTTGGATGCCATTGTTGGGGAACGCAGTATTTCAAAAAAATCCTATGATCATGCAAGATCTATCTAGGAGATGCATAGCAACAAGACGGGAGAGTGTGTCCACATACCCTGGTAGACCGAAAGCGGAAGCGTTTAATGACGCGATTGATGTAGTCGAACGTCTTGACGATCCAACCAGTCCAAGTACCGAACGTACGACACCTCCGTGTTCAGCACACGTTCAGCATGATGACATCCCTCGAACTCTAGATCGAGTTAAGGACAAGGGATCAGAGTTCCGTCAGCACGACGGCATGGCGACGGTGATGATGAAGTTACCGGCGCAGGGCTTCACCTAAGCACTACGACGATATGACTGAGGTGTTGAACTGTGGAGGGGGCGCCGCACACGGCTCAGAGATTGTCTGTTGTGCTTTGGGGTGCCCCCTTCCCACATATATAAAGGAGGGGGAGGAGGAGGCCGGGGGAGTCCAAGAGGGGCGCGCGCCATAGGGGAGTCCAACTAGGATTCCCAATCCTAGTTCGAGTCCCCTTCCTTTTTCCAAGAGGGGGAGAGAGGGAAGGAGGAGGAGAGGGAGAAGGAAAGAGGGGGGCGCCGCCCCCTCCCTAGCCCAATTAGGACTTGCCATGGGGGGGGGGCGCGACCACCCCTTGTGGCCCTTCTCTCCTTTCCACTAAAGCCGATTAAGGCCCAATACTTCCCCGGGGGGGGTCCGGTAACCTCCTAGTACTCCTAAAAATACCCGAATCTCTTCGAAACCATTCAGGTGTCCGAATATAACCTTCCAATATATCGATTTTTACCTCTCGACCATTTCGAGACTCCTCGTCATGTCCGTGATCTCATCCGGGACTCCGAACATACTTCGGTCATCAAATCCCATAACTCATAATACAAATCATCATCGAACGTTAAGCGTGCAGACCCTACGGGTTCGAAAACTGTGTAGACATGACCGAGACACATCTCCGGTCAATAACAAATAGTGGAACCTGGATGCTCATATTGGCTCCTACATATTCTACGAATATATTTTATCGGTCAAACCACATAACAACATACGTTATTCCCTTCGATATCGATATGTTACTTGCCCGAGATTCGATCGTCGGTATCCTTATACTGAAGGAAATATGCCCTAGAGGCAATAATAAAGTTGTTATTTATATTTCCTTATATCATGATAAATGTTTATTATTCATGCTAGAATCGTATTCATCGAAAACTTAGTACATGTGTGAATACATAGACAAACAGAGTGTCCCTAGTATGCCTCTACTTGACTAGCTCGTTAATCAAATATGGTTAAGTTTCTTGACCATAGACATGTGTTGTCATTTAATGAACGTGATCACATGATTAGAGAATGATGTGATGGACAAGACCCATCCATTAGCTTAGCATAAATGATCATTTAGTTTTATTGTTGTTACTTTCATCATGACTTTCATCATGACTTATACATGTTCCTCTGACTATGAGATTATGCAACTCCCGAATACCGGAGGAACACCTTGTGTGCTATCAAATGTCACAACGTAACTGGGTGATTATAAAGATGCTCTACAGGTGTCTCCAATGGTGTTTGTTGAGTTGGCATAGATCAAGATTAGGATTTGTCACTCCACGGAGAGGTATCTCTGGGCCCTCTCGGTAATGCACATCACTATGAGCCTTGCAAGCAAAGTGACTAATGAGTTAGTTACGGGATGATGCATTACGGAACGAGTAAAGAGACTTGCCGGTAATGAGATTGAACTAGATATGATGATACCAACGATCGAATCTAGGGCAAGTAACATACCGATGACAAAGGGAACAACGTATGTTGTTATGTAGTTTGACCAATAAAGATCTTCGTAGAATATGTAGGAGCCAATATGAGCATCCAGGTTCCGCTATTGGTTATTGCCTGGAGATGTGTCTCGGTCATGTCTACATAGTTCTCGAACCCGTAGTGCTTAGGTGAATCCCTACGCCGGTAACTTCATCATCACCGTCGCCACGCCGTCGTGCTGACAGAACTCTCCCTCGTCCTCAACTGGATCAAGAGCTCGAGGGATGTCATCGTGTTGAACGTGTGCTGAACACGGAGGTGCCGTACGTTCGGTACTTGGATCGGTTGGATCGTGAAGACGTTCG
Organism: Triticum urartu; assembly: GCF_056163025.1. Taxonomy (NCBI): domain Eukaryota; kingdom Viridiplantae; phylum Streptophyta; class Magnoliopsida; order Poales; family Poaceae; genus Triticum; species Triticum urartu. The sequence goes on from NC_141878.1 coordinate 151,215,342, forward strand.
ACTACATCAACCGCGCTACTAAACGATTACGCTTTCAGTCTATGAGGGTACATGGACACACTCTCCAGTCTCGTTGCTATGCATCTCCTAGATAGATCTTGCGTGATCGTAGTAAAAATTTTGAAGTATTGCGTTCCCCAACACATACTTAGTTCAATCTCGTTACCGACAAGTCTCTTTACTCGTTCCGTAATGTACCATCCGGTAACTAACTCATTAGTCACATTGCTTGCAAGGCTTATAGTGATGTGCATTATCGAGAGGGCCCAGAGATACCTCTCCAATACTCGGAGTGACAAATCCTAATCTCGATTTATGCCAACTCAACAAACACCATCAGAGACACCTGTAGAGCATCTTTATAATCACCCAGTTACCTTGTGACGTTTGATAGCACACAAGGTGTTCCTCCGGTATTCGGGAGTTGCACAATCTCATAGTCAGAGGAACATGTATAAGTCATGAAGAAAGCAATAGCAATAAAACTAAACAATCATAATGCTAAGCTAACTTATGGGTCTTGTCCATCACATCATTCTCTAATGATGTGATCCCGTTTATCAAATGACAACACATGTCTATGGTCAGGAAACTTAACCATCTTTGATTAACGAGCTAGTCAAGTAGAGGCATACTAGGTACACTCTGTTTGTCTATGTATTCACACATGTACTAAGTTTCCGGTTAATACAATTCTAGCATGAATAATAAACATTTATCATGATATAAGGAAATATAAATGACAACTTTATTATATCATCTAGGGCATATTTCCTTCACATACATAGTTCAATCTCATTACCGGTAAGTCTCTTTACTCATTTTGTAATACATCATCCCGCAACTAACTCATTAGTCACATTGCTTGCAAGGCTTATTATGATGTGCATTACCGAGAGGGCCCAGATATACCTCTCCGATACTCGGAGTGACAAATCCTAATCTCGATCTATGCCAACCCAACAAATACCTTTGGAGATAACTATAGAGCATCTTTATAATCACCCAGTTACATTGTGACATTTGATAGCACACAAGGTATTCCTCCGGTTTCTGGGAGTTGCATAATCTCATAGTCAAAGGAATGTGTATATGACATGAAGAAAGCAATAGCAATAAAACTTAATGATCATTATGATAAGCTAACGGATGGGTCTTGTCCATCACATCATTCTCCTAATGATGTGATCTCGTTCATCAAATGACAACACATGTCCATGGTTAGGAAACTTAATCATCTTTGATTAACGAGCTAATCTAGTAGAGGCTTACTAGGGGCACAATGTTTTGTCTATGTATCCACACATGTATCAAGTTTCCGGTTAATACAATTCTAGCATGAATAATAAAAATTTATCATGATAGAAGGAAATATAAATAATAACTTTATTATTGTCTCTAGGGCATATTTCCTTCAGTCCCATCCGACCGCATCCCGTCCTCATGGTCTCGGAACCTACCTGCACTATGGGGACATACACAGGGTCGACGGTGCCACTTATCTAAACTTTGGCAAGTTGTTATGGTCTGTCAGAATCATGATTTTTTTTAAAAACGAACGACTGAGCTGGAAAATATGATAGCACCTTTGACCATTGAGTTTGGGTGATTCCTTGTATTTGGGGCCTTCCTCGTAGTCTCACAACGACCAGGAGGCCATAGGCCCATTTACTCATTTCCTTGCATGGGCCACAACCAATGCGCTAGGCAGTATCATATGCAAGGATGACAAGTACAACTCCATCATCATGGATTCCATCACCTTCTGGTTAGGCGAAGGTTAATACAGGCATAGCAGTGTGGAAGACAGACCACAGAGGGGCAGTAGCGGCGGTGCAAGGATTGATGAGGTACTTGATATGTCTCCAACGTATTTATAATTTATAAAGTATTCATGCTATATTTACATCAATGGTATATGGTTTTTGTGCACTTTTATAAAAAAATTCAATGAACTAACTTATTAATCTAGTGTCTAGTGCCAACTTCTGTTTTTCGCATTTTTTTGTTTCAGAGAAAACCCATATCTAGGAATGTCCAAACACAATAAAAATTACGGAGATTTTATGTGGAATATATCTCATTTTAGGCAAGAATCAATGCAGAACGAGGCATATGGGCTCCACAAGCCCAGGGGCGCTCCCCCTAGGGCGTGGGAGCCATGCTTGTGGGCTAATCGTGAAGCTTCTTGAGCTCTCTTTCGGCCGCAAGGAAGATAATATTGGGGAAAATTTATGTTACAATCTCATCCCGATTGGAGTTATGGAACTCTGACTATAAAAGAAACGGTGTCCGGGCAGAAACCATACCGCGAATCAAAGAAGAAAACAGAGAGAGATCCAATCTCGGAGGGGCACCCGCCCCCGGGGAGCCATGGCAGCCAAGAACCAGAGAGGGAACCCTTCTCCCATCTAGGGGGGGACCAATCAAGAAGAAGAAGGAGGGGGCTCTCTCCCCACTCCCCCGGTGGCAGCGGAGCGCCGTCAGGGGACCCATCATGACAGCGATTTGCTCCAACAACTTTGTTGCCGTCATCACCAACTTCCTCCCCATCCATGTAGCAGTGTAACCTCTCTCACCCCGCTATAATCTATACTTGAACATGGTGTTCTATGTTATATATTATTATCCAATGATGTGTTGCACCTCTATTATGTTTGAGTAGTTTCTTTTTGTCCTATGGGCTAATTGTGGTATGATATGAGTTCTGTGTTATTATGGTGCTGTCATATGGTGCCCGCCGTGTCGCGCAAGCATGTGGGATCCCTGTTGAAGGGTGCTGCAGTATGTTAATGATTTGCTTATAATGGGTTGCAGGAGTGACTAGAAGCCTAAACCCGAGTTTGTGAGTTGTTGCATATGGGATTAAAGGGGACTTTTGACTTAAAGCTATGGTTGAATTTACTTTAATGAGTCTTTAGTAGTTTCGGATGCTTGCTAGAGTTTCAATCATAAGAACATGTGATCTAAGTATGAAAAGTATGTTATTTCAGCCTCTCCCTCATAAGTATTGTAAGTATCACTATCGTGTCATATTCAATTGCCTAGGGACAATCCTTTTTTAATTGTTCTCCAAAACCTTCTTCTTTGTTGTTCTTTCATCAAAACAACAACTAACTCTTTATCCTTGCCACAGAGGGACACACCGACACACATGGGACGGACTGGCGTATCAATGTCATATCCTCGTCAAGCATCGATTGTGCAAATGTCAGCAATGGCAGCACCCGCGGTGGTGCGAGGTGCTTTAAGGATCAATGGCGACAACAATAGTGGTGCGAGGTGCTTGCAACATGAGTTGGGACAATGGTCTGCAGTTTGCGATGACTGCAACATCACCTTGTGGCAGCGGCAGGGGTGGCGCGGGGGTGATACATCTCCAACGTATCTACTTTTCCTAACACTTTTCCTCTTATTTTGGACTCTAATTTGCATGATTTGAATGAAACTAACCCCAGACTGACGTTGTTTTCAGCAGAACTACCATGGTGTTGTTTTTGTGGAAAAATAAAAGTTCTCGAAATGGAACAAAACTTTGCGAGGAATTTTTATATAATATATAAGGATTTCTGGAGCCAAGACCTACCGGAGAGGGGTCCCTGGGTGGGCACAACCCACTAGGGCGCGCCCCTCTCCTGGCGCGCCCAGGTGGGTTGTCCCCACCTGGTGGCCCCGCAGACCCTGAAACCAATGCTATAAAATCCTATTTTTGGAGAAAAAATTAGGGAGAAAGAATTATTCGTGATCCACGAGACGGAGCAGCCGCCAAGCCTTGTTCTTCCTCGGGTGGGCAGATCTGGAGTCTGTTTGGGGCTTCAGGGAGGGGGATCTTCGTTATTCGTCATCACCAACCCTTCTCCATCACCAATTCCATGATGCTCCCCACTGGGAGTGAGTAATTCCTTCGTAGGCTCGCTGGTCGGTGAGGAGTTGGATGAGATTCATGATGTAATCGAGTTAGTTTTGTTAGGGCTTGATCCCTAGTATCCACTATGTTCTTAGATTGCTGTTGCTATGACTTTGCCATGTTTAATGCTTGTCACTTTGGGCCCGGGTGCCATGATTTCAGATCTGAACCGTTTATGTTATCATCATTATATCCATGTTCTAGATCCGATCTTGCAACTTATAGTCACCTACTACGTGTTATGATCCGGTAACCCCGGAGTGACAATAACCGGGACTTCTTCCGGTGATTACCGTAGTTTGAGGAGTTCATGTATTCACTATGTGTTAATGCTTTGTTCCAGTTCTCTATTAAAAGGAGGCCTTGATATCCCTTAGTTTCCAATATGGACCCCGCTGCCACGGGAGGGTAAAACAAAAGATGTCATGCAAGTTCTTTTAATAAAGCACGTATGACTATTTACGGAATACATGCCTACATTATATCGATGAACTGGAGCTAGTTGATATGTCTCCAACGTATCTATAATTTTTGATTGTTCCATGATATTACATTATCTGATTTGGATGTTTAATGGGCTTTAATATGCTCTTTTATATTATTTTCGGGACTAACCTATTAACCGGAGGCCCGGTGCCAGTTTCTGTTTTTTTGTCTATTTTAGAGTTTCAGAGAAAAGGAATACCAAACGGAATTCAAATGGAATGAAACCTTCGCGATGATCTTTCTTGGACCGAAAGCAATCCAGAAGACTTGGAGTAGAAGTCTGGAACTCCGCGAGACGACCACGAGGCAGGAGGGCGCGCCCAGGGGGGTAGGTGTCAGTGTCAAAACCGGCGGATCTCGGGTAGGGGGTCCCGAACTGTGCGTCTAAGGTCGATGGTAACAGGATACATGGGACACGATGTTTACCCAGGTTCGGGCCCTCTCTACGGAGGCAATACCCTACGTCCTGCTTGATTGATCTTGATGAATATGAGTATTACAAGAGTTGATCTACCACGAGATCGTAATGACTAAACCCTAAAAGTCTAGTCTGGCTATGATTATGAGGATTCGGCCTATCTACGGACCTAGCCCTTCGGTTTATATAGACACGGGAGGGATCTAGGGTTACACAAGGTTGGTTACAAAGAAAGGAATCTACATAGTTGGACGCCAAGCTTGCCTTCCACGCCAAGGGAAGTCCCATCCGGACACGGGTGCAGTCTACGGTCTTCATATCTTCACAGCCCATCAGTCCGGCCCATGGCTAACAGGCCGGACGCCCGAGGACCCCTTAGTCCAGGACTCCCTCAGTAGCCCCCGAACCACTCTTCAATGACGAGGTGTTCGGCACATAGATTATCCTCGGCATTGCAAGGCGGGTTCCTCCACCGATGACTTCCGAGTAGTGTGTTCGGCCTTCCATTTAATGTTGTACCCCTCGGCTTCTGTGCATCAACAACTTCAGTTTCCACGTGTCGAGCGAATGCGAGAGGTCAGGGTATTTTTTGCATATACCACCCCGACCGTACCACAAAGGTGCCTATTTAAAGAGAATAGATCTCAGATCCATTCCACACCCCGCGAAAAATCCTCAGAGCTTGCTAAGAAAAAACCACCGCAACATGGCTAGCGCTCCCAGCTCTTCCTCTCATCCCCAAGGCTCCAAAAAGGGTGATTGGGAGAGATGTTCCGTATCCCACAGTCAGCTGGCGAAGTTGCAAACACAGGGCTTTCTTCCCCCCGTGGACTTGGTCCTCGTACGAGCAGGGATGACGTCCTTCAAGGGCGGGGCTCAAACAGAGAACTTCCCCAATCCGTCCAAGGGAGAACGAGTATGCTTCGTCCCCTTCTTATTAAGAGGTGTCGGATTTCCGATCCATCCTTTCCTCCGAGGTCTGTTGGAGTATTACGGCCTCCAACTGCACAGTCTCACTCCCGCCTCTATCCTTCATATTGCGGGTTACGTCGCTCTATGCGACCTATTCCTGGGCTGCGAGGCCCATTTCGATTTATGGAGAAGACTGTTCGGCCTCGTCCCTCGTAATCAAGGTGGGTCAATTTTTGAAGTGGGAGGAGCCGAAGTGTGGCGCATTGCCGGGACCGGATACCTGTCCGGCACGCCGAAGAAAGCTTCCGAAGAGTGGCCTTCCGAATGGTTCTACATCGACGAGGTCACTCTACCCGACCCCGTCCGTATGGGCCTCCCCGAGTTTTCAAGTGCTCCGCTAAAGAAACGCCATAGCTGGCGTCCTCGGAGCCTCGAGGAAGAGGATAGTGCAGAGATTAGCCTGCTGCTGGGCAAGATTAAGACGCTTGTCCTGTCCGGATTGTCAATAGTCGAGGTAATGGCGATCTCTATAGCGCGGGGGGTCCAGCCACTCCAATACAGAGGGCTGCCCATGTGGCATTATAACGGGGAAGACGACGCCTCATGCTAAGGTCGGAAGGGCCCGAAGACCCCCGCCGCCCTGGCCAAAATACTGGTCGAGCTGTATAAAGGGGAGAAGGAGGAGTTCACCCGTCTCCAATATCGAGACGGATTTTCCATGTATAATCCTCCCAGCTGGGTAAGCTTCAGCTCCACTATTTTACTCCAGTCCCTGAATCATTCTTAACAGGCAGTATCTTATCCGCTTATAATAGGAATGGTGAAAGGCTATCGAGGGGATCCATGACCCTGCTCCACAGCCGGAGAATCACAACCGGGATCTTGACCCCGGATATGAAGAGGATCCGGACATATTTGTGGAGCTCGAGGATGGAATATTCTATCAGATGAGCTATGACGGTACAGATGTACCCATCATCGCCGATTACCCCGGTCTCCTTCCTGCTTCACATGTAAGTAATCTGGAGATACCTTGTCCAAGAGAGTTTTCTCATTCCACCTCACCCACCGCACTGTCCTATACTCAAAAGGGGAGGCATTCAGCGCGCCATGCTGCCCCGGGGGCATCTCCGAAGAGAGTGTCACCCACACCCGACAAGCTTTCGAAGAGGAAGGTAAACGAAGATACGGCCGAGCCTTCATCAAAGAGTTATGAATTTGCAAATGTGCACCTTGGCAGTCACATCCAACTGTGACCTTTCCGTTTACCTTGTATTAGGAAAAAGGTGTGCCGGACTATATCCGGGGGTCCGACCGGTCATACTTCCCGCAGCCAGGATCCAGATCCTGCCGTGAAGACAGGGGCTGATGCGGGGGTGACGCCGGACTGTCCTCCAGCCGAGGATTCATATGATGTATCCGTCACCAACTCGAAAGTGGAGAGCGCCATGAATCATTGGCATCGCAGGGCCGTTTTACAAGACCCTGGTTTTTCAGAAGAGGCATTTAACGCCTTCAGCTCAGCTGATGCATATATCCGAGCTGCTCGAGATGGGATTAACAGAGCCACAAAGCAGCATTTAAAAGCTGTGCAGGTAAGTTTACTTTATCTGACTGTGATAACCATATGCCAGTAGCCCCCGAGACTTGAAGCAGTTGGTACAACTAATTTAAGTATCATTGTATAACCAGGTTCTTATGGAGAAGAACGACCTATTAGCCCAAGAGCTAGAAAAGTGACAGACGCAGCTAACTGCTGCGCGTGCTGAACTGGAGAAATCCAAGAAGGCGTCACCTGGTAATGTTCCCCTCCATCGAGAAAACAGAATGGTATACCAATAATGTTAAACACAGTTGCTTACCTCCTATCAGGATCGCTAGGTCAACTGCAAGAACAACTGAAAGCTGCCCAGGACGGGGAACGAGAAGCCAAGAAGCTACTATCTGCGGGCGAGCGTGTGGTCACAAAAGTCATACTAGGGAAGAACAAGCTCTAGGATTCGAATACCCGATTGGGCGAGGATCTAAAACATGTACGGGCCCAACTGGCCGACTCCGTGAAGGAGAATAAAAGGCTGTGCGGTGGCATGTTTAGTATGTGGCCGACTTTACTTTATAATAGTTCGGAAATATCAGGAACTAACAGAGTTATATCTGTAGGTATGCTGACCGGCCGTCCCAAAGATGAGATGTCCGGATTCTCAGGCGATCTGCTACAAGAGATGTCGTGTATTCATGAGCAAGCTCGGAAGGCGATGCGAAGCGTTGCCAAAGCTTTGTGGCCAGCTGCCTCCCCTCCAGGAAAGATGGAGGAGCTCCTAGAGCTATTCAAAGGGGCACAACGGCGCTTCTGATTGTGGAAAATATCCGCCTGCTGAGAAGGGGCTCGAGAAGCCTGGGCCATGGTGAAGACACAGTACACCAAGCTTGACCCGAATCATATGGCTCGGGTCGGACCTCTAGGGTCAGACGGGAAGGAAGTACCCATTAATTTGGCGTATGACCAAGTAGCAGTAGCTGCCAAATATTCCCAGCAGGATTGTAAGTTAGATAGCCTGCTTGAGGGTATAGAGGAGGAAATTTTTGCGTCGAAATGACTGTGTATTTTTCCGTCTAGCTGAATTGTAAAATGATTGTCATGGCAGACCTTTTCGCTTTGCCCTCTGGACCCAAAGGCGCAGAGTGTTTTCGAATACCCGTTCGGCCGAATAGACCGGGGTATGCGTGGAAACCAGGCGTAGGGGTCATAGTTGCTTGAACAGACAAGTTGTATCCATCTAGTTATGTTATATTAGATTATGTAAGAAACATCTTCCAGAGAGAATAGTTCCGTTAAGGGTTCCTTTCCCTGGGTGTGCATGCGTTAGAGCGCATGTCCGAAATGTGATTGAAAAAATCACAGTATATATATATATCTATATCTTCTGGGGGTTCGCAAATGGAGCGAATGCAAAAACATCTTTAATTCACCGACCGAATATTCCCTTAGGAACGCTAGCTTTCGACTTCACCCAGTCTGAGGTACACATCCGGATGACCCGGCTGTAACAATCGCAGAGGTGCTCCCTTTATGCCCTAGCAGAACTAACGGGAACGTAGGGCATAAGCACAGGAGCCAGGCAACCCAGCTTGGCCAAAACTTAAGTCATATCGATGCATATAATGGTGAAGAAAAGGTACATATGGGGAAAAACACATATGTGATGAGCTTGATGCCCGGAGAATAATAGCAAGCTTCTGTACAAGAAGCCCCTAGGTATAATGGACATACATATTTGAAGGCATATGTGTGCGTCCGAGGTGCGCGGTCTAACCGCACGGAAGCTTTAAGGCTAAAGAGAAAAACTAAAGGAGAGAGAAGGAAAGAAAAAAAGTATTATGGAAACAACAGGGAGAAGGAGACGAACAAAGAGTTCGGCGCTTAGGCATAGAATCTTCGAAGTCTGGCCGCGTTCCAGGGGTTCGGCTCGAGGCGATTGTCTAACGCATCACGCAGGTGGTACGCTCCTCCGGTGAGGACTTCGTCAATGATGAAGGAACCCTCCCATTTGGGCTTGAGTCTGTACTTTTTCTTCTCCGGAAAGCGTAGAACGAGTTCGCCAACGTTATAAGTCTTGGCCCATACTTCTCTGCTTTGATATATGCGGGCATGTTGTTGATAAAATGCGGAACAGGCTTTTGTGACGCCACGCTCCTCCTCTAGGGCGTCTAGGCTGTCCTGCCGATCGAGATCGGCCTCTTTCTCTTCGTACATGCGCACCCGAGGTGAGTCATGTATAATGTCGCAGGGTAGCACAACCTCTGCGCCGTACACCATGAAAAAAGGTGTGTATCTGGTAGTTCGGTTGGGCGTGGTCCGCAGCCCCCAGAGTACGGAGTCAAGCTCCTCGACCCAGTGTGCGTCTGATTCCTTCAAAGACCGCACCAGCCCGGGTTTGATGTCGCTCATTATAAGATCGTTGGCCCGTTTGACTTGACTGTTTGTGTGCGGATGATGGACATAGGCGTAATCGAGCTTGATACCCAGATTAGCGCACCAGGTTTTCACGCCGTCGGCTGTGAAATTAGAGCCATTATCAGTGATGATGATGTGTGGGACACCATAACGGTGTACGACGCCGGATATAAGTTCTATCACCGGCTCGGACTCGGCTTTTTTAACTAGTTGGGCCTCTATCCACTTAGTGAATTTATCCACCATGACCAGCAGCTATTTTTTCTTATGGCTTCCTCCTTTAAGGGGTCCAACCATGTACAGTCCCCAGACCGCAAAAGGCCAAGTGATGGGGATTGTTTTTAGGGTAGTGGGGGGCATGTGGCTTTGATTGGAGAAGAGTTGGCATCCGACGCAATGTTGGACAAGGTCCTGTGCATCTGCTCGGGCCGTCGGCCAATAAAACCTTGTACGAAAGGCCTTGCTAACAAGGGCCCGAGCTGCAGTGTGGTGCCCGCCGAGACCGGCATGAATCTCAGCCAGGAGCTGTCGCCCCTCCTCCTCAGAGATGCATCTTTGAAGGACTCCGGTAGCGCTTTTCTTATAGAGTTCTCCGTCGCGAACCTTGTAGGCCTTCGAACGCCGGATAATGTGGTGGGCCTCATTCTGATCCTCAGGAAGTTCCTTCCTATCAAGGTAGGCCAAGAAGGGTTCAGTCCATGGTGCAATGACAGCCATAATGAGATGGGCCAACAGTGTTATTTCGGTGGCTGAGCCTCCGATGATATCGGTGTGTTCGGAATCTGGGGTTGTGTTCGGATCCAGACTAGTGTTGCCGCTTTCCCCCTGCCACACCATGGATGGCTTGAAAAGCCTTTCTAGAAAGATGTTAGGTGGGACTGGGTCGCGCTTGGCGCAGATACGAGCAAGAACGTCCGCTGCTTGATTACTTTCTCGGGCCACGTGATGAAACTCGAGTCCCTCAAACCGAGCCGACATTTTTAGGACGACATTACGATAAGCCGCCATCTCCGGATCTTTGGCATCAAAGTCTCCATTTATTTAAGATATTGCAAGGTTTGAGTCCCCGCGCACTTCCAGGCGCTATATGCCCATGGAGACAGCCATCCGGAGACCATGCAATAAGGCCTCGTATTCAGCTGCATTATTGGAGTCTGTGTATAGTATTTGGAGTATGTACTGAATGACTTCTCCCGTGGGGGACGTCAAAACAACGCCCCCTCCCAGCCCTGCCAACATTTTGGAGCCATCGAAGTACATAACCCAGTTGGAATATGTGTCGTACTCTTTAGGGAGTTCGGCCTCTGTCTATTCAGCAACAAAGTCAGCCAGTACTTGGGATTTGATAGCTCGACGTGGTTTGTATGTAATATCAAATGGAAGGAGTTCAATGGCCCATTTGGCAATCCGACCCATGGCATCGCGATTGTTTATTATGTCATTGAGTGGTACTTCGGAAGCCACCGTGATCGAACACTCCTGGAACTAGTGTCGTAGCTTTCGGGATGCCATGAAGACCGCGTATGCTATCTTTTGATAATGGGGGTACCGGGATTTGCATGGTGTAAGGACATTGGTTATGTAGTATACTGGCATTTCAAGCGGGAATTTATGTCCGTCCTGTTCTCATTCAACGACGAGCACGACGCTCACCACTTGATGTGTTGCCGATATGTATAGCAGCATGGGTTCGTCGACGTTTGGCGTGGCCAGGATTGGGTTGCTCGCTAGGAGTGTTTTTATTTCTTCTAGTCCGGCTGTTGCCTCGTCCGTCCACTCGAAGTGATCGGTTCGCCGTAGAAGGCGATAGAGTGGCAGTGCCTTTTCTCCCAATCTGGAGATAAAGCGGCTTAGAGCTGCCACGCAACCCGCGAGTTTTTGGACTTGTTTAAGGTCTGTTGGCGTAGCCAACTGTGACAGAGCTCGGATTTTGGCTGGATTTGCTTCAATTCCTCTATTGGAGACGATGAAGCCCAGCAGCTTTCTCGCGGGGACGCCAAAAACACAATTTTCCAGATTGAGCTTAATGTCATATGCACGGAGGTTGTGAAATGTGAGGCGTAGGTCATCTATTAGTGTTTCTACATGCCTTGTCTTGATTACGACGTCGTCCACACAGGCTTCAACTATCTTTCCGATTTGTTTCTCCAGGCATGTTTGGATCATGCGTTGGTAGGTGGCACCGGTGTTCTTGAGCCCGAAGGGCATGGTGTTGAAGCAGAATGGCCCATATGGGGTGATGAATGCTGTTGCATCTTGGTCGGACTCCTTCATTTTGATTTGATGGTATCCGGAATATGCGTCGAGGAAACACACTGAGTCGTGTCCTGCGGTAGCATCAATGATTTGATCAATGCGGCGGAGGGGGAAGGGATCCTTAGGGCAAGCCTTATTGAGGTCTTTAAAATCGACGCACAGGCGCCAGGATTTATCCTTCTTTGGTACCATCACCAGGTTTGCTAGCCAGTCCGGATGTTTTATTTCTCTAATGAATTCGGCCTCGATTAGCTTGGCTAGCTCCTCTCTCATGGCTTGACGTTTGGGTTCGGAAAAGCGCCGTAGTGTTTGTTTGACCGGGTCGTACCCCTTTAATATGTTGAGGTTGTGCTCGGCCAGTTTGCACGGGATACCTGGCATGTCAGAAGGGTGCTAGGCTAATATATCCCAGTTTTCGCGAAGAAAATCCCTTAGCGCGGCGTCGACCGTGGGTCTAGTTGTGCCCCAATAGATGCTGTCTTTTTGGGGTCCGTTGGATGGACCTGGAATTTGACTATTTCTTCCGCTGGCTTGAAGGAGGTGGACTTGGGGCGTTTGTCTAAGATCACATCGTACCTGTCCATCGTGGAGTGCAGTGCGGTTAATTCTTCGGCCGCGAGGGCTTCAGATAATGCCTCAAGGGCCAGGGATGCGGTTTTATTTTCAGCGCGGAGTGCTATCTCCGAATCACTGGCGAGAGTGATTATGCCTTTGGGCCCGGGCATCTTAAGCTTCATGTACCCGTAATGAGGTACAACTTGGAAGCGTGTAAATGCCTCCTGCCCCAAAAGGGCGTGATATCCGCTGTTTTAAGGGGCCACTTGGAAGGTTATTTCTTCGGACCGATAATTCTCCGGCGTACCGAATACCACGTTGAGTGTTATTTTTCCCACACACCGCGCCTCCCGACTGGGAATAATTCCTCGGAAGGTCGTGCTGCTTTGCTCAATGTGGCTCCTGTCTATTTCCATTTTGTGGAGTGTATCTTCGTACCGAATGCCGCCGTCCATGAGGACCTTGGTGAGCCGAAAGTCGTCCACGATTGGACTGAGGACCAAGGCGGCTGGTGCTCAGACTGTCCTGTATTTTGGTTCATCACTGGCATTAAAAGTTATAGTCGTGTCGTTCCAAGGGTTTATTGTTGCTATTTGACAGACTTCGGCTAGTCCGCGTAGTGCTCTTTTGCGCCTATTGTTTGAGGCGAATGTCTCAGTACTTTGGGGTCGTTGTCCTCTGGGGGGTGTTGTTCTGGGTTATTCTTGGTGAGGATATCCTCGCCGCTCTTGGCCACTTGCCGGAGTATCCAACATGCTCTAAGGCTATGTGTTGGTATGTTATCCAGTGTTGCGTGTATTTTGCATGGCCCATCGAGCCATCCTTCCAGAACGGTTCCGCGCCCCGTACTGGACTTATATTTCTTTACTATTGATCCGGGCGTGTTGCAAGGGTGCGCCCTTTTCGCCCGAATGAGGGGTTGAGTGGGGACCGATGATTCCCAACAGGCTGCTTGAGTTATCCAGGCGCTTTCCATTGCGCTGTACTTCTGTACGATAGTTGCCAAGTGTTGGAAATATGCCCTAGAGGCAATAATAAAAGCATTATTATTATATTTCCTTGTTCATGGTAATTGTCTATTGTTCATGCTATAATTGTGTTATCCGGAAATCGTAATACATGTGTGAATACATAGACCACAACATGTCCCTAGTGAGCCTCTAGTTGACTAGCTCGTTGATCAACAGATAGTCATGGTTTCCTGACTATGGACATTGGATGTCATTGATAACAGGATCACATCATTAAGAGAATGATGTGATGGACAAGACCCAATCCTAAGCATAGCACATGACCGTGTAGTTCATTTGCTAGAGCTTTTCCAATGTCAAGTATCATTTCCTTAGACCATGAGATCGTGTAACTCCCGGATGCCGTAGGTGTGCTTTGGGTGTACCAAATGTCACAACGTAACTGGGTGACTATAAAGGTATACTACAGGTATCCCCGAAAGTATCTGTTGGGTTGACACGGATCGAGACTGGGATTTGTCACTCCGTATGACGGAGAGGTATCTCTGGGCCCACTCGGTAATGCATCATCATAATGAGCTCAATGTGACCAAGTGTTTGGTCACGGGATCATGCATTACGGTACGAGTAAAGTGACTTGCCGGTAACGAGATGGAACGAGGTATTGGGATACCGACGATCGAATCTCGGGCAAGTAATGTAGCGATTGACAAATGGAATTGTATACGGGATTACTTGAATCCTCGACATCATGGTTCATCCGATGAGATCATCGTGGAACATGTGGGAGCCAACATGGGTATCCAGATCCCGCTGTTGGTTATTGATCGGAGAGTCGTCTCGGTCATGTCTGCGTGTCTCCCGAACCCGTAGGGTCTACACACTTAAGGTTTGGTGGCGCTAGGGTTGTAGAGATATTAGCATGCGGTAATCCGAAAGTTGTTTGGAGTCCCGGATGAGATCCTGGACGTCACGAGGAGTTCCGAAATGGTCTAGAGGTGAAGATTTATATATAGGATGTCCAGTTTCGGCCATCGGGAAAGTTTCGGGGGTAATCAGTATTGTACCGGGACCACTGGAAGGGTCCCGGGGGTCCACCGGGTGGGGCCACTTGTTCCGAAGGGCCCCATGGGCTGAAGTGGGAGGGGAACCAGCCCCTGGTGGGCTGGTGCACCCCCCATGGGCCTCCCCCTGCGCCTAGGGTTGGAAACCCTAGGGGTGGGGGGCGCCCCACTTGACTTGGGGGGCAAGTCCCCCTTGGCCGCCGCCCCTCCCCATCTAGATGGGATCTAGAGGGGCCGGCGCCCCCCTGGACCCCTATATAAAGAGGGGGGAGGGAGGGCTGCGCACTCTAGCCCCTGACGCCTCCCTCTCCCTCCCGTGACACCTCTCCCTCTCGCTGAGCTTGGCGAAGCCTTGCCGAGATCACTGTTGCTTCCACCACCACGTCGTCGTGCTGCTGGATCTCCATCAACCTCTCCTTCCCCCTTGTTGGATCAAGAAGGAGGAGACGTCTTCCCAACCGTACGTGTGTTGAACGCGGAGGTGTCGTCCGTTCGGTGCTGGGTCATCGGTGATTTGGATCACGACGAGTACGATTACATCAACCCCATTCTCTTGAACGCTTCCGCTCGCGATCTACAAGGGTATGTAGATGCACTCCCCTTTCCCTCGTTGCTAGATAACTCCATAGACTGATCTTGGTGATGCGTAGAAAATTTTAAATTCTGCTACGTTCCCCAATAGTGGCATCATGAGCTAGGTCTATGCGTAGTTTCTATGCACGAGTAGAACACAAAGCAGTTGTGGGCGTCGATATTGTCAATTTACTTGCCGTTACTAGTCTTATCTTGATTCGGCGGCATCATGGGATGAAGCGGCCCGGACCGACCTTACATGTACGCTTACGTGAGACTGTTTCCACCGACTGACATGCACTAGTTGCATAAGGTGGCTAGCGGGTGTCTGTCTCTCCCACTTTAGTCGGATCGGATTCGATGAAAAGGGTCCTTATGAAGGGTAAATAGAAATTGGCATATCACGTTGTGGTTTTGGCGTAGGTAAGAAACATTCTTGCTAAGAAACCTATAGCAGCCACGTAAAAATTTGCAACAACAATTAGAGGACGTCTAACTTGTTTTTGCAGCATGTGCCGTGTGATGTGATATGTCCAAAAAGGATGTGATGAATGATATATGTGATGTATGAGATTGATCATGTTCTTGTAATAGGAATCACGACTTGCATGTCAATGAGTATGACAACCGGCAGGAGCCATAGGAGTTGTCTTAATTTATTTATGACCTGCGTGTCAACATATAACATCATGTAATTACTTTACTTTATTGCTAAAACATTAGCCATAGTAGTAGAAGTAATAGATGACGAGACAACTTCATGAAGACACGATGATGGAGATCATGGTGTCATGCCGGTGACGACAATGATCATGGCACCCCGAAGATGGAGATCAAAAGGAGCAAAATGATATTGGCCATATCATGTCACTATTTGATTGCATGTGATGTTTATCATGTTTTACATCTTATTTGCTTAGAACGACGGTAGCTTAAATAAGATGATCCCTCACAATAATTTCAAGAAAGTGTTCCCCCTAACTGTGCACCATTGCGAAGGTTCGTTGTTTTGAAGCACCACGTGATGATCGGGTGTGATAGATTCTAACGTTCGAATACAACGGGTGTAAGCCAGATTTACACACGCAATACACTTAGGTTGACTTGACGAGCCTAGCATGTACAGACATGGCCTCGGAACACGGAAGATCAGAAGGTCGAACATGAGTCGTATAGAAGATATGATCAACATGAAGATGTTCACCGATGATGACTAGTCCATCTCACGTGATGATCGGACACGGCCTAGTTGACTCGGATCATGTATCACTTAGATGACTAGAGGGATGTCTGTCTGAGTGGGAGTTCATTAATTTGATTAGATGAACTTAATTATCATGAACTTAGTCTAAAAACCTTTGCAAAATGTATTGTAGATCAAATGGCCAACGCTCATGTCAACCTCAACTTCAACGCGTTCCTAGAGAAAACCAAGCTGAAAGATGATGGCAACAACTATACGGACTGGGTCCGGAACCTGAGGATCATCCTCATAGCTGCCAGGAAAGCATATGTCCTAGAAGCACCACTAGGTGATGCACCCATCCCAGAGAACCAAGACGTTATGAAAGCTTGGCAGTCGTGTGCTGATGATTACTCCCTCGTTCAGTGCGGCATGCTTTACAGCTTAGAACCGGGGCTCCAAAAGCGTTTTGAGCGACACGGAGCATATGAGATGTTCGAAGAGCTGAAAATGGTTTTCCAAGCTCATGCCCTCGTCGAGAGATATGAAGTCTCCGACAAGTTCTACAGTTGTAAGATGGAGGAAAATAGTTCTGTCACTGAGCACATACTCAAATTGTCTGGGTTGCACAATCGCTTGTCCCAGCTGGACATTAACCTCCCGGACGAGGCGGTCATTGACAGAATCCTTCAATCGCTCCCACCTAGCTACAAGAGCTTTGTGATGAACTACAATATGCAGGGGACGGTGAAAACTATTCCTGAAGTATTTTCAATGCTGAAATCAGCGGAGGTGGAAATCAAAAAGGAACATCAAGTGTTGATGGTCAATAAAACTACTAGTTTTAAGAAAGGCAAGGGTAAGAAGAACTTCAAGAAGGACGGCAAGGGAGTTGCCGCGCCCGGTAAACCAGTTGCCGGGAAGAAGTCAAAGAATGGACCCAAACCTGAGACTGAGTGCTTTTATTGCAAGGGAAAGGGACACTGGAAGCGGAACTGCCCCAAATACTTAGCGGACAAGAAGGCCGACAACACTAAAGGTATATGTGATATACATGTAATTGATGTGTACCTTACCAGTACTCGTAGTAGCTCCTCGGTATTTGATACCGGTGCGGTTGCTCACATTTGTAACTCAAAACAGGAGCTGCGGAATAAGCGGAGACTGGCGAAGGACGAGGTGACGATGCGCATCGGGAATGGTTCCAAGGTCGATGTGATCGTCGTCGGCACGCTACCTCTACATTTACCTACGGGATTAGTTTTAAACCTCAATAATTGTTATTTAGTGCCAGCTTTGAGCATGAACATTGTATATGGATCTCGTTTAATACGAGATGTCTACTCATTTAAATCCGAGAATAATGGTTGTTCTATTTATATGAGAGATATGTTTTATGGTCATGCTCCGCTGGTCAATGGTTTATTCTTAATGAATCTCGAACGTAATGTTACACATATTCATAGTGTGAATACCAAAAGATGTAAGATTGATAATGATAGTCTCACATATCTGTGGCATTGCCGCCTTGGTCACATCGGTGTCAAACGCGTGAAGAAGCTCCATACAGATGGACTTTTTGAGTCTCTTGATTTCGAATCATTTGACACGTGTGAACCATGCCTCATCGGTAAAATGACCAAGACTCCATTCTCCGGAACAATGGAGCGAGCAACCAACTTATTGGAAATTATACATACTGATGTGTGCGGTCCAATGAGCATTGAGGCTCGCGGTGGCTATCGTTATGTTCTCACTCTGACTGATGACTTAAGTAGATATGGGTATGTCTATTTGATGAAACACAAGTCTGAGACCTTTGAAAAGTTCAAGGAATTTCAGAATGAGGTAGAGAATCAACGTGACCGAAAGATAAAATTCTTACGATCAGATCATGGAGGAGAATATTTAAGTCACGAATTTGGTACGCACTTAAGGAAATGTGGAATCATTTCACAACTCACGCCGCCTGGAACACCTCAGCGTAACGGTGTGTCCGAACGTCGTAATCGCACTCTATTGGATATGGTGCGATCTATGATGTCACTCACTGATTTACCGCTATCATTTTGGGGATACGCTCTAGAGACAGCTACATTCACTTTAAATAGGGCACCGTCTAAATCCGTTGAGACGACACCGTATGAATTATGGTTTGGGAAGAAACCTAAGATGTCGTTTCTAAAAGTTTGGGGATGCGATGCTTATGTTAATAAACTTCAACCTGAAAAGCTTGAACCCAAGTTAGAAAAATGCATCTTCATAGGATACCCTATGGAAACCATTGGGCATACCTTCTACCTCAGATCCGAAGGCAAGATCTTTGTTGCCAAGA
Source organism: Triticum urartu (assembly GCF_056163025.1). NCBI lineage: Eukaryota > Viridiplantae > Streptophyta > Magnoliopsida > Poales > Poaceae > Triticum > Triticum urartu. The sequence continues at coordinate 151,233,957 of NC_141878.1, forward strand.
ACGGGTCCTTTCTGGAGAAAGAGTTTCTCTCGCGAGAAGCAAGTGGGAGGAAAGTAGAACTCGATGAAGTACTTCCTCTTGAACCGGAAAGTAGCGCAGCTCAGGAAGATGTTCCTGTGGTGCTTGCACCGACTAGAGAGGAAGTTAATGATAATGATCAAGGTACTTCAGATCAAGTTGCTACAGAACTTCGAAGGTCCACAAGGACACGTTCCACACCAGAATGGTATGGCAACCCTGTCCTGGAAATCATGTTGTTAGACAACGGTGAACCTTCGAACTATGAAGAAGCAATGGCGGGCCCAGATTCCAACAAATGGCTTGAAGCCATGCAATCCGAGATAGGATCCATGTATGAAAACAAAGTATGGACTTTGACAGACTTGCCCGATGATCGGCGAGCAATAGAGAATAAATGGATCTTTAAGAAGAAGACGGACGCGGATGGTAATGTTACCATCTATAAGGCTCGACTTGTCGCTAAGGGTTATCGACAAGTTCAAGGGGTTGACTATGATGAGACCTTCTCACCCATAGCGAAGCTGAAGTCCGTCCGAATCATGTTAGCAATTGCCGCATAATATGATTATGAGATATGGCAAATGGACGTCAAAACGGCATTCCTTAACGGCTTTCTTAAGGAAGAATTGTATATAATGCAGCCGGAAGGTTTTGTCGATCCTAAGAATGCTAACAAGGTATGCAAGCTCCAGCGCTCCATCTATGGGCTGGTGCAAGCATCTCGGAGTTTGAACATTCGCTTTAATGAAATGATCAAAGCGTTTGGGTTTATGCAGACTTATGGAGAAGCCTGCGTTTACAACAAAATGAGTGGGAGCTCTGTAGCATTTCTCATATTATATGTGGATGACATACTTTTGATGGGAAATGATATAGAACTTTTGGACAGTATTATGGCCTACTTGAATAAGTGTTTTTCAATTAAAGACCTTGGAGAAGCTGCTTACATATTAGGCATCAAGATCTATAGAGATAGATCGAGATGCCTCATAGGTCTTTCACAAAGCACATACCTTGATAAGATATTGAAGAAGTTCAATATGGATCAGTCCAAGAAGGGGTTCTTGCCTGTGTTGCAAGGAGTGAAATTGAGCTCAGCTCAATGTCCGACCACGGCAGAAGATAGAGAAAAGATGAGTGTCGTCCCCTATGCCTCAGCCATAGGGTCTATCATGTATGCCATGCTGTGTACCAGACCTGATGTAAACCTTGCCGTGAGTTTGGTAGGAAGGTACCAAAGTAATCCCGACATGGAACACTGGACAGTGGTCAAGAACATCCTGAAGTACCTGAAAAGGACTAAGGATATGTTTCTCGTATATGGATGTGACGAGGAGCTCGTCGTAAAGGGTTACGTCGACGCTAGCTTCGACACAGATCTGGATGACTCTAAGTCACAAACAGGATACGTGTATATTTTGAATGGTGGGGCAGTTAGCTGGTATAGTTGCAAGCAAAGTGTCATGGCGGGATCTACATGTGAAGCGGAGTACATGGCAGCCTCGGAGGCAGCGCATGAAGCAATCTGGATGAAGGAGTTCATCACCGACCTAGGAGTCATACCCAATGTGTCGGGGCCGATCACTCTCTTCTGTGACAACACTGGAGCTATTGCCCTTGCCAAGGAGCCCAGGTTTCACAAGAAGACCAGGCGCATCAAGCGTCGCTTCAACTCCATTCGTGAAAATGTTCAAGATGGAGACATAGATATTTGCAAAGTACATACGGATCTGAATGTCGCAGATCCGTTAACTAAACCTCTTCCGCGAGAAAAACATGATCAACACCAGAACTCTATGGGTGTTCGATTCATCACAATGTGACTAGATTATTGACTCTAGTGCAAGTGGGAGACTGTTGGAAATATGCCCTAGAGGCAATAATAAAATGGTTATTATTATATTTCCTTGTTCATGGTAATTGTCTATTGTTCATGCTATAATTGTGTTATCCGGAAATCGTAATACATGTGTGAATACATAGACCACAACATGTCCCTAGTGAGCCTCTAGTTGACTAGCTCATTGATCAACAGATAGTCATGGTTTCCTGACTATGGACATTGGATGTCATTGATAACAGGATCACATCATTAAGAGAATGATGTGATGGACAAGACCCAATCCTAAGCATAGCACAGGACCGTGTAGTTCGTTTGCTAGAGCTTTTCCAATGTCAAGTATCATTTCCTTAGCCCATGAGATCGTGTAACTCCCGGATGCCGTAGGAGTGCTTTGGGTGTACCAAACGTCACAACGTAACTGGGTGACTATAAAGGTATACTACAGGTATCCCCGAAAGTATCTGTTGGGTTGACACGGATCGAGACTGGGATTTGTCACTCCGTATGACGGAGAGGTATCTCTGGGCCCACTCGGTAATGCATCATCATAATGAGCTCAATGTGACCAAGTGTTTGGTCACGGGATCATGCATTATGGTACGAGTAAAGTGACTTGCCGGTAACGAGATGGAACGAGGTATTGGGATACCGACGATCGAATCTCGGGCAAGTAATGTACCGATTGACAAAGGGAATTGTATACGGGATTACTTGAATCCTCGACATCATGGTTCATCCGATGAGATCATTGTGGAACATGTGGGAGCCAACATGGGTATCCAGATCCCGCTGTTGGTTATTGATCGGAGAGTCGTCTCGGTCATGTCTGCGTGTCTCCCGAACCCGTAGGGTCTACACACTTAAGGTTCGGTGGCGCTAGGGTTGTAGAGATATTAGCATGTGGTAATCCGAAAGTTGTTTGGAGTCCCGGATGAGATCTCGGACGTCACGAGGAGTTCCGAAATGGTCTAGAGGTGAAGATTTATATATAGGATGTCCAGTTTCGGCCATCGGGAAAGTTTCGGGGGTAATCAGTATTGTACCGGGACCACTGGAAGGGTCCCGGGGGTCCACCGGGTGGGGCCACTTGTTCCGAAGGGCCCCATGGGCTGAAGTGGGAGGGGAACCAGCCCCTGGTGGGCTGGTGCGCCCCCCATGGGCCTCCGCCTGCGCCTAGGGTTGGAAACCCTAGGGGTGGGGGGCGCCCCACTTGACTTGGGGGGCAAGTCCCCCTTGGCCGCCGCCCCTCCCCATCTAGATGGGATCTAGAGGGGCCGGCGCCCCCCTGGACCCCTATATAAAGAGGGGGGAGGGAGGGCTGCGCACCCTAGCCCCTGGCGCCTCCCTCTCCCTCCCGTGACACCTCTCCATCTCGCTGAGCTTGGCGAAGCCCTGCCGAGATCACCGTTGCTTCCACCACCACGCCGTCGTGCTGCTGGATCTCCATCATCCTCTGCTTCCCCCTTGCTGGATCAAGAAGGAGGAGACGTCTTCCCAACTGTACGTGTGTTGAACACGGAGGTGCCGTCCGTTCGGCGCTGGGTCATCGGTGATTTGGATCACGACGAGTACGGCTCCATCAACCCCATTCTCTTGAACGCTTCCGCTCACGATCTACAAGGGTATGTAGATGCACTCCCCTTTCCCTCGTTGCTAGATAACTCCATAGATTGATCTTGGTGATGTGTAGAAAATTTTAAATTCTGCTACATTCCCCAACACCAAGTCAGCAAAGTGTAGGATGTGATGGCAGTTGATGGCGTTGAGGGTTCGTTCGTCCCTGCAATTGTTGCGGAACACTAAGATCGCTTCCTCGTCGCGGCAATCTTTAATCTTGTTTTTGACAAGAAGGAATCTGGCCAAGAAGTGGTGGACCGTTTCCTGAGACTGCTGTTGTATGCTCATGAGAGCGCTTGTATTCGGGTGGGTGGGTGGATTTAAATCTGAACCCTGACCCAGTTTTGGATCCGGAGTCTGAAGGTCTTCCGAACTTAACAGATCGGGCTCCGGGATATCCACTGATTTCTTAGGCCCGTCGTCCGATTCTATGTTCGGAGGGCAGGATGCATCTCCTAGCAGGTAGGTGTATGGCTCTTTGAGACTGGAGATCCGAACATAGTCCGTCCTTAGTATGGAGGAAGAGTTGTCGACTCGCTCCTCGACTACCGCTATCTGATGGGTGATCGGTGGAGATTTGCTTTCTCTCTGATCGGGTTTAAGCCCAATTCGATCGTAGTCTGTAGCGACCCCCAGGGCGGCGATGCGATCTAGGAGCTCATTTAAGGATGAAACTCCGCTGGATCCATCTGCTTGGAGTGTTCGGAGTCTATACGAAGGGGGTTTTCGATGACCCAAGAGGTCATCTTCGTCTTAACGACCGAACGGGCAATCATGGTAAAGCCGCCCAGCCGGAGGGTTTGGCCTGGGGCTAGCGTTCCTCTGGTGGTGATATTACCCTTGAGAACAAGGAGAGACATCGAGCCTGTCGTCGACGTCACAGTGGAACTCTCAATGACAGCACCAATGTCGGTGTCAAAACCGGCGGATCTCGGGTAGGGGGTCCCGAACTGTGCGCCTAAGGTCGATGGTAACAGGAGACAGGGGACATGATGTTTACCCAGGTTTGGGCCCTCTCTACAGAGGCAATACCCTACGTCCTACTTGATTGATCTTGACGAATATGAGTTTTACAAGAGTTGATCTACCACGAGATCGTAATGACTAAACCCTAAAAGTCTAGTCTGGCTATGATTATGAGGATTCGGCCTATCTACGGACCTAGCCCTCCGGTTTATATAGACACGGGAGGGATCTAGGGTTACACAAGGTTGGTTACAGAGAAAAGAATCTACATAGTTGTCCACCAAGCTTGCCTTCCACGCCAAGGAAAGTCCCATCAGAACACGGGTGCAGTCTACGGTCTTCGTATCTTCACAGCCCATCAGTCTGGCCCATGGCTAACAGGCCAGACGCCCGAGGACCCCTTAGTCCAGGACTCCCTCAGTAGGCGTGCCCCCACCCTCGTGGGCCACTCGTAGCTCCACCGACGTACTTCTTTCGCCTATATATACTCTTATACCCTAGATCGATCGCAGAGAGCCACGAAACAACTTTTCCACCGCCGCAACCTTCTATACCTGTGAGATCCCATCTTGGGGCCTTTTCCGGTGATCTGCCGGAGGGGGAATCGATCACGAAGGGCATCTAAATCAACACCATAGCCTCTACGATGAGGCATGAGTAGTTTACCACAAGCCTTCGGGTCCATAGTTATTAGCTAGATGGCTTCTTCTCTCTCTTTAATTCTCAATACAAAGTTCTCCTCGATGTTCTTGGAGATCTATTCGGTGTAATACTCTTTTGCGGTGTGTTTGCCGAGATCCGATGAATTGTGGGTTTATGAACAAGATTATCTATGAATATTATTTGGTTCTTCTCTGAATTCTTATATGCATGATTTGATATCTTTGCAAGTCTGTTCGAATTATCGGTTTAGTTTGGCCTACTAGATTGATCTTTCTCGCAATGGGAGAAGTGCTTAGCTTTGGGTTCAATCTTGCGGTGTCCTTTCCCAATGACAGTAGGGGCAGTAAGGTGCTACCTCTTGAGCATGCGCTGGTTTTCCCTTGAAGAGGAAAGGGTGATGCAGCAAAGTAGCGTAAGTATTTCCCTCAGTTTTTGAGAACCAAGGTATCAATCCAGTAGGAGACTACACACAAGTCCCTCATACCTGCACAAACAATCAAGAACCTTGCAACCAAAGCGATAAAGGGGTTGTCAGTCCCTTCACGCTCACTTGCAAAAGTGAGATCTGATAAAGATAATAAGATAAATATTTTTGGTATTTTTGTTGTATAGATTGAAAAGTAAAGATTGCAAAATAAACGGCGACATATATAACTAGTTGACAGGAAAATAATATAATGGAGAATAGACCCCGGGGCCATAGATTTCACTAGTGGCTTCTCTCAAGATAGCATAATCTATGGTGGGTGAACAAATTACTGTCGAGCAATTGATAGAAAAGCGAATAGTTATGAGAATATCTAGGCATGATCATGTATATAGGCATCATGTCCGTGACAAGTAGACCGAAACGATACTGCATCTACTACTATTACTCCACACATCGACGGCTATCCAACATGCATCTAGAGTATTAAGTTCATAAGAACAGAGTAACACATTAGGCAAGATGACATGATGTAGAGGGATAAACTCAAGCAATATGATATAAACCCCATCTTTTTATCCTCGATGGCAACAATACAATACATGCCTTGCTACCCCTGTTGTCACTGGGAAAGGACACCGCAAGATTGAACCCAAAGCTAAGCACTTCTCCCATTGCAAGAAAGATCAATCTAGTAGGCCTATCCAAACTAATAATTCAAAGAGACTTGCAAAGATATTAAAATCATGCATACAATAATTCAGAGAAGAACCAAATATTGTTCATAGATAATCTTGATCATAAACCCACAATTCAGCGGGTCTCGACAAACACGCCGCAAAAAGAATTACATCGAATAGATCTCCAAGAGAATCGAGGAGAACTTTGTATTGAGATCCAAAGAGAGAGAATAAGCCATCTAGATAATAACTATGGACCCGAAGGTCTGTGGTAAACTACTCACACATCATCGGAGAGGCTATGGTGTTGATGTAGAAGCCCTCCGTGATCGATTCCCCCTCCGACGGAGCGTCGAAAAAGGCCCCAAGATGGGATCTCATGGGTACAGAAGGTTGAGGCGGTGGAAATAGGGTTTCGTGGTGCTCCTGGATGTTTTTAGGGTATATGAGTATATATAGGCGAAAGAAGTAGGTCGGTGGAGCTGCGAGGGGCCCACGAGGGTGGGGGGCGCGCCTTCCTGCCTCGTGGCTTCCTCGCTGCTTCCTTGACGTCCACTCCAAGTCTCCTGGATTACGTTTGTTCCAAAAACGATCCTCGTGAATGTTTTGTTCCGTTTGGATTCCGTTTGATATTCCCTTTCTGCGAAACATTGAAATAGGCAAAAAATCAGCAATTTGCACTGGGCCTTCGGTTAATAGGTTAGCCCCAAAAATAATATAAAAGTGCATAATAAAGCCCATTAAACATCCAAAACAGATAATATAATAACATTGAACAATCAAAAATTATAGATACGTTGGAGACGTATCAAGCACGCCCAAGCTTAATTCCTACTCGTCCTCGAGTAGGTAAATGATAAAAACAGATTTTTTATGTGGAATGCTTCCTAACATAATTTTCAAAGTAACTATCTTTATTGTGGCATGAATGTTCATATCCGAAAGATTCAAGATAAAATTTTAATATTGACATAAAAATAATAATACTTCAAGCATACTAACTAAGCAATTATGTTTTCTCAAAATAACATGGCCAAAGAAAGTTATCCCTGCAAAATCATATAGTCTGGCTATGCTCTATCTTCACCACACAAAATATTTAAATCATGCACAACCCCGATGACAAGCCAAGCATTTGTTTCATACTTTTGACGTTCTCAATTTTTTTCAATCTTCACGCAATACATGAGTGTGAGCCATGGATATAGCACTATAGGTGGAATAGAATGGTGGTTGTGGAGAAGACAAAAAAGGAGAAGATAGTCTCACATCAACTAGACACATCAACGGGCTATGGAGATGCCCATCAATAGATATCAATGTGAGTGAGTAGGGATTGCCATGCAACGGATGCACTAGAGCTATAAGTGTATGAAAGTTCAAAAAGAAACTAAGTGGGTGTGCATTTAACTTGCTTGCTCACGAAGACCTAGGGCATTTTGAGGAATCCCGTCATTGGAATATACAAGCCAAGTTCTATAATGAAAAATTCCCACTAGTATATGAAAGTGAGAACATAGGAGACTCTCTATCATGAAGATCATGGTGCTACTTTGAAGCACAAGTGTGGTAAAAGGATAGTAGCATTGCCCCTTCTCTCTTTTTCTCTCTTTTTTATTTGGGTCTTTTCTCCCCTCTTTTTTTATATGGCCACTTTTTTTCGTCCGGAGCCTCATCCCGACTTGTGGGGGAATCATAGTCTCCATCATCCTTTCCTCATTGGGACAATGCTTTAATAATGAAGATCATCACACTTTTATTTACTTACAACTCAAGAATTACAACTCGATACTAGAACAAAAATATGACTCTATGTGAATGCCTCCAGCGGTGTACCGGGATATGCGATGAATCAAGAGTGACATGTATGAAAGAATTATGAACGGTGGCTTTGCCACAAATACGATGTCAACTACATGATCATGCAAAGCAATATGACAATGATGAAGCATGTCATAATAAACGGGACGGTGGAAAGTTGCATGGCAATATATCTCGGAATGGTTATGGAAATGACATAATAGGTAGGTATGGTGGCTGTTTAAGGAAGATATATGGTGGGTTTATGGTACCGACGAAAGTTGCGCGGTACTAGAGAGGCTAGCAATGGTGGAAGGGTAAGAATGCGTATAATCCATGGACTCAACATTAGTCATAAAGAACTCACATACTTAATGAAAAAATCTATTAGTTATCAAAACAAAGCACTATGCGCATGCTCCTAGGGGGATAGATTGGCAGGAAAAGACCATCACTCGTCCCCGACGGCCACTCATAAGGAAGACAATCAGTAAATAAATCACGCTCTGACTTCATCACATAACGGTTCACCATACATGCATGCTACGGGAATCACAAACTTTAACACAAGTATCTCTTAAATTCACAACTACTCAACTAGCATGACTCTAATATTACCATCTTCATATCTCAAAACAATCATCAAGTATCAAACTTCTCATAGTATTCAATGCACTTTATATGAAAGTTTTTATTATACCCATCTTGGATGCCTATCATATTAGGACTAATTTTATAGCCAAATAAAATTACCATGCTTTTCTAAAAGATTCTTAAAATAATATAAGTGAAGCATTAGAGATCAATAATTTCTATAAAATAAAACCACCACCGTGCTCTAAAAGATATAAGTGAAGCACTAGAGCAAAATTATCTAGCTCAAAAGATATAAGTGAAGCACATAGAGTATTCTAATAAATTCTGATTCATGTGTGTCTCTCCAAAAGGTGTGTACAACAAGGATGATTGTGGTAAACTAAAAAGCAAAGACTCAAATCATACAAGACGCTCCAAGCAAAACACATATCATGTGGTGAATAAAAATATAGCCTCAAGTAAAGTTACCGATGGACGAAGATGAAAGAGGGGATGCCTTCCGGGGCATCCCCAAGCTTAGGCTTTTGGTTATCCTTGAATTTTACCTTGGGGTGCCATGGGAATCCCCAAGATTAGGCTCTTGCCACTCCTTATTCCAAAATCCATCAAATCTTTACCCAAAATTTGAAAACTTCACAACACAAAACTCAACAGAAAATCTCATGAGCTCCGTTAGTATAAGAAAACAAACCACCACTTCAAGGTACTGTAATGAACTCATTCTTTATTTATATTGGTGTTAAACTTACTATATTCCAACTTCTCTATGGTTCATACCCCCCGATACTAACCATAGATTCATCGAAATAAGCAAACAACACACGGAAAACAGAACAGTCTGTACCAATCTGTAGGTTTCGAATACTTTTGTAACTCCAAAAAATCTAACAAATTGGGACGACATAAAAAATTTGTATATTGATCTACTGCAATTGGAATTAGTATTTTATCTCTCTCTGGTTAGAAATGAAAATTATTCCCGTGAGCGCAAAAGTTTCTGTTTTACAGCAAGATCGCAAAAACTTTCCCCAAGTTTTCCCAAAGGTTCTACTTGGCACAAACACTAATTAAAAACATAAAACCACATCTAAACAGAAGCTATATGAATTATTTATTACTAAGCATAAACAAAAAGCAAGAAACAAAAAAATAAAATTGGGTTGCCTCCCAACAAGCTATCGTTTAACGCCCCTAGCTAGGCATAAAAGCAAGAATAGATCTAGGTATTACCATCTTTGGTATGCAATCCATAAGTGGCTCTCATAATAGATTCATAAGGTAATTTAATTTTCTTCCTATGGAAGTGTTCCATGCCCTTCCTTAATGGAAATTGGAATCTAAAATTTCCTTCTTTCATATCAATAATTGCACCAATCGTTCTAAGGAAAGGTCTACCAAGAATAATAGGACAAGTAGGATTGCAATCTATATCAAGAACAATGAAATCTACGGGCACATAATTCCTATTTGCAACAATAAGAACATCATTAATTCTTCCCATAGGTTTATTAATGGTGGAATCCGCAAGATGCAACTTTAAAGAACAATCATCAAATTCACGGAAACCTAGCACATCACACAAAGTTTTTGGAATCGTGGAAACACTAGCACCCAAATCACATAAAGCATAGCATTCATGATCTTTAATATTAATTTTAATAGTAGGTTCCCACTCATCATAAAGTTTTCTAGGGATAGAAACTTCTAATTCAAGTTTTTCTTCATAAGATTGCATTAAAGCATCAACGATATGTTTGGTAAAAGCTTTATTTCGACTATAAGCATGAGGAGAATTTAACACGGATTGCAACAAGGAAATACAGTCTATTAAAGAACAATTATCATAATTAAATTCCTTGAAATCCAAAATAGTGGGTACATTGCTATGTAAAGTTTTGACCTATTCAATCCCACTTTTACCAATTTTTGCATCAAGATCTAAAAACTCCGAATCATTGGGATGCCTTTTAACTAAAGTTGACTCATCTCAAGTCCCATCTTTATCAAGATTCATATTGGAACTCAAAGATTTAATAGGAGACACATCAATCGTTTTTAGATCTTCATCATTATTATCATGAAAACTAGAAGAACACGCTTTCGTAAAGCAATCTTTTTTTACACGCATCCTACCGGTTCTTTCTTTGCACTCATCAATGGAAATTCTCATGGATTTGAGAGACTCATTGATACTATGCTTAGGTGGAATAGATCTAAGTTTCAAAGAATCAACATCAAGAGAAATTCTATCCACGTTCCTAGCCAACTCATCAATCTTAGGCAATTTTTCTTCAAGCAAAGCATTGAAATTCTTTTGAGAAATCATAGATTCTTTAACACTAGTCTCAAAATCAGAGGGCATCTTATTAAAATTTCCATAAGAGTTGCTGTAGGAATTACCATAATTATTAGAGGAATTACTAGGGAAAGGCCTAGAATTAAAGTTTCCTCTATACGTTGTTACCAAAATTGTTCCTACCAACAAAATTCACATCCATAGATTTATTATTATTCTCAATCAAAGTAGACAAAGTCATATCATTAGGATCAGAAGAAACACTCTTATTAGCAAACAACTTCATAAGTTCATCCATCTTTCCACTCAAAACATTAATCTCTTCTATCGCATGAACCTTTTTTACATGTAGATCTTTCGGTGTGCCATTGAGAATAATTAACCATAATATTATCTAGGAGTTTATTAGCTTATCCTAAAGTAATTTCCATAAAAGTGCCTCCCGCGGCCGAATCTAAAAGATTTCTAGAAGCAAAATTCAATACAGCATAATTTTTTTGTATAATCATCCATAAATTCAAACCATGTGTAGGGCAGTTACGTATCATTAATTTCATCCTCTCCCAGGCTTGTGCAACATGCTCATGATCAAGTTGCTTAAAATTCATAATATTGTTTCTAAGAGAGATGATCTTAGCAGGAGGAAAATACTTAGAGATAAAAGCATCTTTGCACTTATTCGATGAATCAATACTATTTTTAGGCAAAGAGGATAACCAAGTTTTAGCACGATCTCTAAGCAAAAACGGAAATAGCTTCAATTTAACAATATCATTATCCACATCTTTCTTCTTTTGCATATCACATAAATCAACAAAGCTGTTTAGATGGGTAGCGACATCTTCACTAGGAAGGCCAACAAATTGATCTTTCATGACAAGATTCAGCAAAGCAGTTTTAATTTCACAAGATTCAGCATCGGTAAAAGGAGCAGTCGGAGTGCTAATAAAATCTTTATGTTGGTATTGGAAAATCACACAATTTAGTATTATCCTGAGCCATCATGACAAACAATCAATCCAGCACACAATCACACAAGAGGCAAGTGGAAGAAGGCGAACGGAAAAGAGGTGAATAAAACAGCAAAGGTGAAGCGGGGGAGAGGAAAACAAGAGGCAAATGGAAAATAATGTAATGCAAGGGATAAGGGGTTGTGATGGGTACTTGGTATGTCTTGACTTGTGTGTAGATCTCCGCGGCAACGGCGCCAGAAATCCTTCTTGCTACCTTTGAGCATGCATTGGTTTTCCCTTGAAGAGGAAAGGGTGATGAAGCAAAGTAGTGTAAGTATTTCCCTCAGTTTTTGAGAACCAAGGTATCAATCCAGTAGGAGACTACACGCAAGTCGCTCGTACCTGCACAAACAATCAAGAACCTTGCAACCAACATGGTAAAGGGGTTGTCAGTCCCTTCATGGCCACTTGCAAAAGTGAGATATGATAAAGATAATAAGATAAATATTTTTGGTATTTTTGTTGTATAGATTGAAAAGTAAAGATTGCAAAAAAACGGTGACAGAAATAACTAGTTGACGGGAAAATAATATAATGGAGAATAGACCCGGGGGCCATAGGTTTCACTAGTGGCTTCTCTCAAGATAGCATAATCTACGGTGGTTGAAAAAATTACTGTCGAGCAATTGATAGAAAAGCGAATAGTTATGAGAATATCTAGGCATGATCCTGTATATAGGCATCACGTCCGTGACAAGTAGACCGAAACGATTCTGCATCTACTACTATTACTCCACACATCGACGGCTATCAAGCATGCATCCAGAGTATTAAGTTCATAAAAACAGAGTAACGCATTAGGAAAGATGACATGATGTAGAGGGATAAACTCAAGCAATATGATATAAACCCCATCTTTTTATCCTCGATGGCAACAATACAGTACGTGCCTTGCTGCCCCTGCTATCACTAGGAAAGGACACCGCAAGATTGAACCCAAAGCTAAGCACTTCTCCCATTGCAAGAAAGATCAATCTACTAGGCCAAACCAAACTGATAATTCGAAGAGACTTGCAAAGATATTTAAATCATGCATATAAGAATTCAGAGAAGAACCAAATATTGTTCATAGATAATCTTGATCATAAACCCACAATTCATCGGATCTCGACAAACACAGCGCAAAAAGAATTACATCGAATAGATCTCCAAGAGAATCGAGGAGAACTTTGTATTGGGATCCAAAGAGAGAGAAGAAGCCATCTAGCTAATAACTATGGACCCGAAGGTCTGTGGTAAACTACTCACACATCATCGGAGATGCTATGGTGTTGATGTAGAATCCCTCCATGATCGATTCCCCCTCCGGCGGAGCGCCGGAAAAGGCCCCAAGATTGGATCTCACAGGTATAGAAGGTTGCGGCGGTGGAAATAGGGTTTCGTGGTGCTCCTGGATGTTTTCAGGGTATATGAGTATATATAGGCGACAGAAGTAGGTCGGTGGAGTTGCGAGGGTCCCACAAGGGTGGGGGCGCGCCCTCCTGCCTCGTGGCTTCCTTGCTGCTTCCTTGACGTCCACTCCAAGTCTCCTAGATTGTGTTTGTTCCAAAAACAATCCTCGCGAAGGTTTTATTCCGTTTGATATTCCTTTTCTGTGAAACACTGAAATAGGCAAAAAATAGCAATTTGCACTTGGCCTTCGGTTAATAGGTTAGTCCCAAAAATAATATAAAAGTGCATCATAAAGCCCATTAAACATCCAAAACAGATAATATAATAGCATGGAACAATCAAAAATTATATATATGTTGGAGACGTATCACAAGGCACGTATTGTATTGTTGCCATCAAGGTTAAAAATATGGGGTTTATATCATAATGTTTGAGTTTATCCCTCTACATCATGTCATATTGCCTAATGCGTTACTCTATTCTTATGAACTTAATACTCTAGATGCATGCTGGATAGTGGTCGACATGTGGAGTAATAGTAGTAGATGCAGAATCATTTCGATCTACTTAACACGGACGTGATGCCTATATTCATGATCATTGCCTTAGATATCTTCATAACTATGTGCTTTTCTATCAATTGCTCGGCAGTAATTTGTTCATCCACCATAATACATGCTATCTTGAGAGAAGCCACTAGTGAAACCTATGGCGCCCGGGTCTCTTTCTTATTATATTGCATCTCTTTTATTTACATTGCATCTCATTTACTATTTTGCAATCTTTACTTTCCAATCTATACAACAAAAATACCAAAAATATTTACTTTACTATCTTTATCAGATCTCACTTTTGCGAGTGACCGTGAAGGGATTGACAACCCCTTTATCGCGTTGGTTGCAAGGTTCTTGATTGTTTGTGCAGGTACTAGGTGACTTGTGCGTTGTCTCCTACTGGATTGATACCTTGGTTCTGAAAAATGAGGGAAATACTTACGCTACTTTGCTGCATCACCTTTCCTCTTCAAGGGAAAACCAACGCATGCTCAAGAGGTAGCACTAGTGTCATGTTGCCCTAGGTTATAACTATCACATGATGAATATCATCCAACAAGTCACCGATCCAATGCCTACGAATTTATCCTATATTGTTTCTGCTAAGTTACTACTGCTGTCATCACTGTTACGCTTGCTACAAAACTACTGCTATCACTATTACTGTTACTATTGCTGCTGTCACTACTATCAAAACTACCAAACTACTGTGCTACTGATTACTTGCTGCAGATAATTAATCTCCAGGTGTGGTTGAATTGACAACTCAGCTGCTAATACATTCAAATATTCTTTGGCTCCCCTTGTGTCGAATCTATAAATTTGGGTTGAATACTCTACCCTCGAAAACTGTTGTGATCCCCTATACTTGTGGGTTATCAAGACCTTTTTCTTGCGCCATTGCTGGGGAGCATAGCTATATTTGTTGAGTCACTTGGGATCATTATCATATCACTATGAAGAATCTGGAGGATGCTAAGACTAAGATATTTCCCTCAAAGACGAGGGGAGGTAAGGAACTGCCATCCAGTTCTGCTTTAGATTCACCTTCTATTATGAGTAAACTTGCAACACCACCACATGCTATTAATTCTGATATGTTGCAAGTTATTGATGATGCTACTTCTACAATGAATGATGCTTATGATGATTCTAGTACCTTGCTTGATAATGATGATGTGCCACTTGGTGAATTTCTTGATGAACTAATTGCTAGAGTAATGCAACATGATGTTGTTGAATCTGATGATGAGCTTGAAACTGAAACTCCTGTTAGAACTAGCCCTCCTAGATATGAATTGCCTAAGTTACCGGAAGGTTATGTTATGAGTGAAGAAACAACTAGAGATATTCTTGCTTGCAATGATAGAGATGATCTAGAGAAATTATTATGCAAGTGTAAAGAAAAATCTCTGAATGCTAGAATGAAATGTGATCCTAAGTTTGCTACTTCACATATCTTTATTGATGATAAGGATTACGAATTCTTTGTCGACCCGGAGTTAATTACTTTGGTTGAATCCGATCCTTTCCATGGTTATGAAACTGAAACTGTTGTGGCACATCTTACTAAGTTGAATGATATAGCCACCCTTTTTACTCATGATGAGAAAACTCGCTATTACTTTATTCTCAAATTATTTCCTTTCTCATTAAAGGGTGATGCTAAAGCTTGGTACAATACTCTTGCTCCAGGTTGTGTGCGTAGTCCCCAGGATATGATTTATTACTTCTCTGAAAAATATTTTCCTGCTCATATGAAACAAGCTGCCTTACAGGAAATATTTAACTCTGCTCAAACTAAAGAAGAGAGTCTCCCACAAGCTTTGGGGAGGCTTTGCCAGTTACTTAATGCTTTGCATGATCATCCTCTTAAGAAAAATGAAATACTTGATATCTTCTATAATGGACTAACTGATGCTTCTAGGGACTTCCTAGATAGTTGTGCTGGTTGTGTTTTCAGGGAACGAACTATTGGACAAGATGAGGAATTATTGAATAACATATTGAAAAATTATGATGATTGGACTATTCCTGAACCACCGCCTAAACCCACTCCGAAGAAGAGGGGTATATTATATCTCAGTCCTGAAGATATGCAAGAGGCTAAGAAATCTATGAAGGAAAAATGTATTAAAGCCGAGGATGTTAAAAATTTACCTCCTATTGAAGAAATACATGGGCTTAATACACCACCACTGCCTAAGGTGGTAGAGGTAAATTCTCTTATGAAGTTCAATGATAGTGATAATCCTCACAATATGCATCCTAGCCAATGTCTTTATGAGTTTGAAAACTACATTAGAAAACAAGATCACTTCAATGCAAATGTTATGAAACAATTGAAATACAATTCTGATATGATTGCTCGATTGAGTGACTTGTTATTTAGAATATCAAATGATGTTAGAGGTGCTGGAAAGCATGCTTCTATGGTTCAAACTCAGTTAGAACAAGTTGCTAAATCACAAAGAGAATTTCTTGATGAAATGAATAATAATATGCATGACTTTGCTGTTAGAGTTGCAACTAGAGGAGGTAAAATGACTCAGGAACCACTTTATCCTAAGGGACACCCTAAAAGAATTGAACAAGATTCACAAAGAGCTAACACTAGTGCACCTAGTCCTTCTAGAAAGAAATCGAAAAAGAAAAATGATAGGACTTTGCATACTTCTAGTGAACCTGAAATAGAAAAACCTCCCGATAATGATAATGAAACTTCTATCTCTGATGCTGAAACTCAATCTGTTAATGAACACTCACCTATTGATAATGAAAAGGATAATGAAGAGGTTAATGAAGACTCTCAACTAAACAATGATAAAGAACCAGATAATGATGTTGAGATAGAACCACCTGTTGATCTTGATAACCCACAAGCTAAAAATAAAAAGATATGATAAAAGAGACTTTGTTGCTAGAAAACACGGTAAATAAAGAGAACCGTGGGTCCAAAAAGCTATGCCTTTTCCACCTAAGTCAACTAAAAAGAATGATAATGAAGAATTTGAACGCTTTGCTAAAATGCTAAGGCTAGTCTTTTGGCGTACTTGCATGACTGATATCTTGAAAATGCCTCCTTATGCAAAGTATATGAAAGACATCATCACAAATAAGAGAAAAATACCGGAAGCTGAAATCTCCATTATGCTTGCTAATTATACTTTCAAAGATGGAGTACCTAATAAACTTGGAGATCCGGGAATACCAACTATACCTTGCTCTATCAAAAAGACTCGGGCGGGAATTCTGTTCCTTTGAATGAGGACGAACCGTGCCATAATGGGCCAGCCTCTGTGACTACTATGGGCCTTGATCAGCCCTCGTCTTCTTTTGAGTTGGGTCGGGCTAGGCCGGTTTCCTCTGGGGAGCAGCTGGATATCCCCTTGTCTCAACAAGCCAGGGAAGATTTTGATAATTTAATTTCTAATATGGTCGATGAAATTTCTACGTGTTAGAAGTGCCTTGAGAAGGGTCATTTTGCCTCTGCATGTACATCTAAGCTTTGGTGTATCTCTTGCCTCCGGTCTGGTCACGTCAAAAAAGATTGCAACAAGTTTGCTAGAATCTTGGGGCTCGTATGGCAAGCCAAACCCGTTAACGCTCCATCTTCCGAGGCGCGCTGCGGGAATATCTCTCTGACAACTCTTTTACCAAACTTGGACCTCCCTTGCACTTCCGCATTTACGCCGTCGTCCAGTTCCATCAGCCCCGGCCCCAAGACACCATCGGCCTCGCCACCTGCAACCCCTCCCCCACCTCTCCACTCGCCGTCCTTGGAGGCGGAGCTCCCGGCTCCGATGGCAAACTTCCATTTGGATCCCCTACTGTACGTGCCTACTGGTCACCACATCGTTGATGGCGGGGAAGATCGACTACCGCGAACCTTTGTGATGCCACATATCCCAATTGTGCGCCGTCATGAGGAGTTCATGCTTGCGGAAGTAATGCCTATTCCTCAGCCAGATGAGATTGGTGCTGCTAGAGAAGAAGTAGTGCAGTGGTTGCAAGGGCATGGTGTTCTTGTTAGGTCAGCACAGCCTTGGATCCGTTCGGTTGGGCTCTTTGAGCTGCCGCAGTCAGGTTTTCTTTGCTACAACTTCCGCCTCAGCCATTGGGGAATGACCGATTTGTGCGATTTATGAAGCACGACGAGGGCGAAACTTTTCGTGGAGTTCAGGGTTTTCGTCAGGGGCTACTTATGTTTCTTGGTATTCCGTTGGACCTTCGCAACACTGAATGCATCAGGGCAGCTATGAATACTTTTGGCAAGTTTCATCACTGGGTCAGTGAGGACCCATATATGGTTCGTTCTCTGGTATTTGCTTCATTCCCAGAGGATATCCTTGTGCCACGTGATGTGGTATTCATGGATTATGCGGCTTATGGTGGTGCTCGGGCTTCTTGGACTGCGCCTCTATATATTTTGGGTGCGAACTTTGCTGAGCAGATGCCCCATGACGAAGATTGGATGCCCATCAATGGCAATCCGCATCCAGTTCCTGGTGTTCCTTTCCCCGAGCTGCCTCCGTTTAATCTTCCTGCCTACCCTGCCTTGGGGTGGAATGCAGTCCCTCCTCCGCCGCCAGAGCCTGTGATCACTGAGGTGGCTGGTGACAATTGGGGGAATTGGAATGACAATGTGGAACCTGAACCTGTACAAGATCAAGAATCAATGGTGGTGGATCTATCCGCCCAGCCCAGCTCCGTTGCTGACCAGGATCCACCCATTGTCATGGTGGAGGATGATTTATCTGAAGCACCTGTGTTGCCTTTGGTTAATGAAGATGCAGCTAATAATTGGGCCATTGTTGTCTATCAGCCTCCTGCTGTCAGGGAGGAGATTGTTCTGCCTGCGATTCCTTTTGGGCCTCCTTTGCCCCCAAATATGGTTTGGAGGAGATCTTTTGAGAGCCTTCTGCAAGCTCCAGTAGCTTTTTCTGTACCCAGGCCAGTTCTGCTGCAACCTCTGTCGCCGGTTGTTCTCTCTAAGAGGAGTTGGGATTTGGCTTTCAGCAATTCAGACCTGCCACGCCTTACCTGGAGGGAACAGGAGCCAGCTAGGCCTGTTGCCAGGGCACTTTTTTCTAATCATGTTGATGTGCAATCTGTGCAGGTTTCCCCCCCTCCTGCTGCGGTTAAAGCTCGCAGGCCGCGGAAAACCTTGGCGCCAACTCCAATTGTAGACACCGCAGTTAGACGCTGCACCAGAAGCTCGGCTCAGCGTGATGGATTCAAGCCCACCTTCCAGGAGCTCACACTACAGCCCAAGAGAAAGAAGCCCAAGGCTAAGCCTTTCACGGCCCAGATGCACGATGAGCCTGCTTCTGAAGGAATTCCTCCTGCAACTCCTGTCAGTCGACTCCAAGAAGTTGGGCGTGAGCTTGAAATTGACGTTGCTCTGCTCTCTATGGATGCACTTATGGTGGACCCACCTGCTGTTGCTTCGCCTAAA
Source organism: Triticum urartu (assembly GCF_056163025.1). Lineage (NCBI taxonomy): Eukaryota > Viridiplantae > Streptophyta > Magnoliopsida > Poales > Poaceae > Triticum > Triticum urartu. Next base: position 151,253,284 of record NC_141878.1, read on the forward strand.
CATGATGATTAGAGTGCCCTTGGCATGTTGGGTTTCGCAAGCCCTTAACTTTGCTTTATCTATATTTTTAGGCAGTACTCTACTTCATGAACTTTGGTGTGTGTTAATGTTGGCTTGGACTAGATTGTGCTCTTTTGGACATGTGGTATTGTGTGCCATGTGGTTTGTGGACTTTATCTTATGTTATAATGAGTAATATTTGTAGAAACTGGGATATTCTTTGCTGGAATGTAAGAGGCCTGAATTCTGAAGCTAGACAAAGGGCTGTTAGGCAGAAAATTGAGGAAAGCCAATGTTCAATAGCCTGTCTGCAAGAAACAAAATGCACTTCTTTCGACTCTAGGTCAATCAAATCTTTCTGCCCTAAAAGATTTGACTCCTTTGTCTGCTCTCCTTCTATTGGAGCTTCTGGAGGAATTATTGTGGTCTGGAATTCTTCTGTTTTTAGTGGCACTGTAATTGAAGTGCAACAGTTTGCTGTGGTTGTTCAGTTTACTTCCAGGCAGAACAATGAATCTTGGACTCTTGTTGCTGTTTATGGCCCTTGTCAGGGTGAAGCCAGGGACAACTTTGTTAATTGGTTATACAACCTGGCTATACCTCTCAATGAGCACTGGTTGTTACTTGGCAATTTTAATTTCCTTCGGTCTGTGGATAATAGAAACTTACCTGGTGGGGACATAAATGACATGTTCATTTTCAATGAGATTATTGGTCACCTGGGCCTCCTTGAACTTCCAATCAAAGGCAGATCCTACACATGGTCCAATATGCAAGATACCCCACTTCTTGAGCAGCTAGATTGGTTCTTTACTTCTGTGGACTGGATTTCTAATTATCCTATGACTCAAGTTCTGCCCTTGGCTAGGACTGCATCGGATCATGTGCCTTGCTTAGTCTCCATTAAGACTTCCATTCCAAAATCAAATCTCTTTAGGTTTAAAAATTACTGGCTAGAACTTGAGGGTTTCATGGACTGTGTTGAATCTTCTTGGAATTAGCCCTCTCGGAAAACACACATAACCGCTAAAATTGCAGACAAATTTAAATGTTTGAGAATGTGCCTTAAGAGGTGGCACATGAATGTTTCCAAATTGAGATTATTGATCAGCAAATGCAATCATGTCATTTTCCTTCTGGATGACTTGGAGGAGTGGAGGCCTCTTTTTATTCAGGAGAACAACTTCAGCTGAATTGTCAAAACCCATTTGGAAAAGCTTCTGCACTTGCAGTTTCTGTACTGGAAAAAGAGATGCACTATCCGGTACTTTAAGATGGGGGGAGAGAACACCAAATTCTTCCATGCTATGGCCACTGAGAGGCATAGGAGGAACTCTATAGCTAGTTTGAGGCTACCTGATGGATCCGTAGTCTCTGATCACTCCCAAATGGCTGGAATTATCCGGAGTTGCTTTAAGAATAGAATGGGCACCTCTAGAGGGATTGTGATGGGTTTTGATTTGTCCTCACTTATTTCACCTGTGTCTGGCCTTGAGGTGCTCACTAAGCCTTTTGAAAAGGAGGAAATGGACAATGCGGTCAAGCATATGCCTGTGGATAAAGCACCTGGTCCTGATGGATTCAATGGCCTATTTTTTAAGAAATGCTGGAACCTAATTTCTAAGGATTTTTATGAGCTGGCACATGCTTTTTATGAAGGAACTGCTGTCTTGGAGAACATCAACAGTTCTTTTATTACTCTTGTGCCCAAAAAGCTATCACCTAAGGAAGTGGGAGACTACAGGCCTATCTCTCTCACTAGTATGGGGCTTAAATTTCTGTCCAAAATGGCTGCAAATAGATTCCAAGAAATGATTATGCAGTGCATTCACAAGAACCAATATGGTTTCATTAAGACCAGAACAATCCAGGATTGTCTGGGTTGGACATTTGAATATTTGCACCAATGTCACCAGTCAAAGAGACCCATAGTAATTCTCAAATTGGATTTTGAGAAGGCTTTTGACTCTGTTGAGCATGAAGCTATCTTTCAAATTCTAAGATATAAGGGCTTTAATGATAAGTGGATTCTCTGGATGAAGCAGCTCCTTGCCACCGGTACTTCTTCTGTTTTGCTTAATGGGGTCCCTGGGAGGAAGTTTGTTTGTAAAAAGGAGTTAGACAGGGTGACCCTGTATCTCCTCTGCTCTTTGTCATAGCTGCTGATCTGCTTCAAACAGTGATTAATGATATGTTCAGGAAAGGAATTCTTCACCTACCTATACCTTGCCATGATATAGATTACCCTGTGATCCAGTATGCTGATGATACATTGATCTAGGGGTGGAAAGTGGTAGCGGATAATCCGAAATATCCGATATTCATATTTGAGAAAATGCCTATTCGTATCCGAAACATCCGCATCCGAATCAAAATGGAAATGGAAATTGTTCGTATCCGAATTTATTAAACAAATACAAAATAAAATATGGTAGGAGATTTTGACACAAATATGGATATGGAAGTGGATATATCCGTATCCGAAGAAGATTATGGGAGGTATTTTTTAAAATTCTAGGCCCAATATTCCAATTATCCAACATAAAAGCCAAATAAGTGGTTAAATTTTACTCTTTATATGATTAAACTTATAAATTATTATGCATTACAATAGTATTTATTCATAAACCTATTTATCATTGACTTATTGTATATCGCAAGTTGATTATTTTAGGTCACATAGCTATCGACTAATTTACTTAAGCAACATGTTGATATAATTCGTATCCGTTCCGAATCAAGAAAATATCCGATACGTATCCGTATTCGAATAATATCCGAGCCGCATCCGTATCTGAGAACATCCGTATTCGGATTCATATTCGTTTTGAAAATATGAAAATGGAAGTGGTAAGAGCACTATCCGATCCGCATCCGATCCATTTCCACCCCTACATTGATCATCCTCCCTGCAGACAGGGTTCAGCTTCTGGCTCTGAAGGATATGTTAAAGGTGTTCTCTCAGTCCACTGGTCTGGATGTCAACTATCATAAGTCATTTATTATTCCAATCAATGTTGACTCTGCTGTAATGGAGGATTTGGCTGCTGCTTTTGGTTTCAAAATTGGTAAAATGCCATTTATATATCTTGGATTACCTGTGGGGACCACAAGGCCCAAAATGGTAGACTTCATGCCTCTAGTTGACTGTATGGAGAGAAGAATGACTGCCAGTTCTTCTTTCCTTAACCAAGGTGAAAGGCTGCAGTTCCTTAACTCTGCTCTATCTTCAATGCCAATATTCTTTTTGTGTAGTCTTGCTCTCGCAGCTGCTATTCTCAAGAAGTTGGAAAGAATCCAAAGGCAGTGTTTGTGGAGAAAGCATAGAGATGAGCCAGCACCATCTCTTGCTGCTTGAGAACTCATATGTAGGCCAAAAAACAAAGGAGGTCTTGGTATTCTTAATCTGGGGGTTCAGAATGTGGCTCTTCTTATCAAGCATGCCAGTAACTTCCTAAACAAACGAGATATTCCTTGGGTATCTTTAGTTTGGGATTCATATTATTTTGAAAGAATGCCCCAGGGAACAAATGATTGTGGCTCCTTCTGGTGGAGGGATATTTGTAAAGTCATGCAGCATTTTAGGGACTGCTCCTGGGTGCAGATCAATGAAGGGGACACTGCTCTCTTTTGGTCTGATAATTGGAACCTTGGCTCTGAAGTATCTAGTCTGCAGACAAGATTCCCAAGCTTTTCTCTTTTGCCAAGGACCCCTGGGTTTCAGTTAAGGAAATTTTCAATACCCAGGATATGCACCAACTTTTCCACCTTCCCTTATCTGCTCAGGTTTTTGATGAGTTAAACCTGATAAAGGATTTGATGGATTCACACAACAGAGACCCCAGTTCGAGGGATCTTTGGTTCTGGCAGGGCTCTTCCAAGATTTTCAAGCTCAAGATGTTTTACTCCCACACATTTGTGTCTGAGTCCTTCAATCCTTTGCTCTGTTGGATTTGGAAATCCTCCTGTACTCTCAAGATCAAGGTCTTTTCTTGGATGCTTATTATGGACAGGTTGAACACCAAGGATATGGTTGAGAGAAGGCACTGGCACATGGAAGATGGAGTCCATTGTAGGCTCTGCCCCTTGCGGGCTAGAGAAACCAGGGATCACTTATTCTTCAACTGCAATTTCAGTGTAAGGGTCTGGAATTATCTGCATATTGATTGGTCTGCTGGCACCTCCATGATTGAGCTGGTTACTCAGGCAAGGAGAAGTTTTGATAGGCCTTTCTTCTCTGCAGTGGTATTCATTGCTTGCTGGAATATTTGGATCATCAGAAATGCCAAAGTATTCAGAAATGAGAGGGCTAGTTTCAATAAATGGAGGTTTGCTTTTAGGCATGATATTAGCCTCATGCAGCACAGAATCAAATCTGCTTACAAGGATGACCTGCTCAAATGGATCTCTTTCCTCCCCCCTTAAGCTAGTTTTGTAAGACTCTCTTTTATACCTTGTACTCTGGTTACTCCTTGTAATCAACTTGTTGTATCTGTTATTTATTTCAATAAAGTTTTGATCTGCTGTGGGGGTTTTGCCCCACAGTTCACAGTCAAAAAAAAATTATGCGAAAACTACTTTGTGTGATTTAGGAGCTGGTGTTAGTGTTATGCCTTTCTCTTTATATAAAATACTTGATTTGAATAAACTCAAACCTACTGAAATATCTTTGCAAATGGCTGATAAATCAAATGCCATACCTATCGGTATCTGTGAGGATGTGCCCATTGTTGTAGCTAATGTTACTATTTTGACTGACTTTGTTATACTTGAGATGCCCGAGGACGATAACATGTTGATAACCCACAAGTATAGGGGATTGCAACAGTTTTTGAGGGTAGAGTATTCAACCCAAATTTTTTGATTCGACACAAGGGGAGCCAAAGAATATTCTCAAGTATTAGCAACTGAGTTGTCAATTCCACACCTGGAAACTTAATATCTGCAGCAAAGTATTTAGTAGCAAAGTAATATGATAGTAGTGATAACGGTAGCAAAAGTAATATTTTTGGTTTTATAGTGATTGTAACAGTAGCAACGGAGAAGTAAATAAGCGAAGAACAATATATGAAAAGCTCATAGGCTATGGATCAGTGATGGATAATTATGTCGGATGCGATTCCTCATGCAATAGTTATAACATAGGGTGACACAGAACTAGCTCCAGTTCATCAATGTAATGTAGGCATGTATTCCAAATATAGTCATACGTGCTTATGGAAAATGTGGCACCCCGGCTCAGAGAAACCGGAACGCCCTGTATTCCAGCCTAGAGATCGAGGAGAAGTCTTCTGGAATAGGCACTGCTTAGCATAGAACAAACCAGCTTTCTATTATTACACGAATATGATTACAAGGTCTCTGATATTACAATGAATAACATCGTCACGACGACACTACGCCTGCCACGGTTGCTCCATGCAAGCAGCAGAACAACACGATGCAGCGGAATAATTCTAGCAGCGGAACAACGATGACGATGATGAACTCCACTCCGCAGGGACTCTGGTTGGAATGCTTATCCTAGCTCGCACGAACGGAAACCACAACAAGCAAGCAATCAAATCCGGCATGACTTGCAAACTGGCATGACACGCCAGGTCAGTACATTGAATGTACTTGCAAGCTCACAATAACCAGAAGCATTCAAGACAAACAACAACATGGCAATTATAGGTTAAGCAGGAATTATCATGGGATCATCAGGATAGCATGGCATGAACAACATGAACCTGGTACAGCTAGAGCAATATGAGCATGGCATGAACATATAAACATGATGGCACTATCATGCAACATGATGACATTATCATGCACCAACTTACTCTGCTCGGGTGATCTCATAACCATCACATGCATCACTTACCAACCTCGGACACCACACGATCATCTCAGGATCAAATCAAGCTTGGTATAAATAATACCGTAGTAATCATTAAATGACCACAAGGAGCTTGATCTTTACCCTCGATTCTCACACAACATCACGAATATTCAACAACTCGGTATCCTCGATACCACGGTGATCATTCACGGATCACAAACGGAACCACTATGGGCTCAACGGGTTACCTCGTAACCAAACGATGATCATTCACGGATCACAAAAAGAACCACTCTGGGCTCAACGGGTTACCTCGTAACCAAACGGTGATCGTTCACGGATCACATAACCAACTTATCTCCTCATCGAACCGTGGTTGTTATTAAGCACATTATTATTATTATTACTGTTGACCCATAGTGTGACCGACATGAACTGGGCCCTTACCTACGGGCACGACTATCGATAGATTTAATATACACTCTACAGAGGTTAGCACACTGTACCCACACCACGGAACCCATGGCCTCGCGCTCCCATTCGGGTGGACCAATGGCATTCCGACAAAACCGATCTACTGCCATGACACTCTCCCGGCCACTCCGACCAACTCCCCTCTGGCTAGGACATGGGTGGCCCCGCGCCTATGTAACGCCCCGAGACCGATGCGCCAGGTGTCTTCCAGTTATTTGCTGTTGTTGCCTTGTCTTTCGCTTGCGTGTTGCATCTTGCCATGTCATCATGTGCATTGCATCATCATGTTTTCAAACTTGCATTCGTCCGGGTTCCCCCAGTTTCGTCCGTTGTCCGTTCTGAGCCCAGACACACTTGCACGCGCCTGCGGCACGTCCGAAATAGTATTTTATAAGTGGCTGGAAAATGTTCTCGGAATGGGATGAAAGTTGGCGTGCGGTGTTGTTTTGTTGTCAGTAGACCGCCTGCCAAGTTTCATCACTTTTAGAGTCCGTTTGTTAGCCCAACCGTTAAACTATAGCGACAATATAGCCGGTCATACGTCGGACGTTTTCGGTCTCCGAAGACTGTTGTCGGGCCTCTCTCTCTCTTCTCTCCTTTCAGCCCGAGGCCTTCCACACATCCCACCTACCAACCGCCAAACCCCTCCTATTCCCTCTTTGCACAGTGCAACGACTCCTCGACCGTGTCCGAAACTGTCCCGAACCCGACCCGGACAGTTGTCACCGTTGGGTCCGGATCATCCCCAAACGTCTATAAAACATCTCCGTTTTTCTTTTTGGTCTCCCTAGCCTATTTATCTCGAGCGTCCGATCTAAATCGTAGGGAAGAGATAGCCCCTACCCTAACCCACTCGCTATATATATTAGCCTAACCTAGACCAAATCCCTAATTTCTAGGGATCCATCCCGCCGCCGCCACTCTCTTCCTCGGATTCCACGCCGAACCAATCCCTACATCCCTTCCGATCCAAACTATCAGCCAACCCCCACCACCTGCCACGATTCGGTCGACCTCGACCATTCGATCTGGATCAGATGGCCAGGAGCCATCCCAGGCGCCCTCTCCCCTCAGCCCCGCAGCAGCCGCACCGAGCCAGATTGGGAGGAGCTCGATCCCGACCACCTCGCCGGAGCTCCTCTCCAGCACGCCGGCGATCACGGCGAGGACCGGCCTCGTCCCGCTCCTCTCGTCCCCTGTATCTCCCTTCCTCCCCGTGCTTCTCTCTCCCACATCTCCCTTGCGTTTCTCTAGCAGGAAACCCCATGGCCGCCGACCCCCTGCCTCATCTTGGGTCTCGCTGGGATGCCGTCTCGCTACTGCATCCGCCATCCCCACGCCTCCCAGCCTCCTCCGCGTTTGTTTCCCGTAGTTCCCGAGCCAAGCAACCGCCCTAGAGTTTCTTCATCGCTAGCGCCCGTCTCCAGCGCCCCAAGTCCCGTCAGCGCCTGCTCTTGCGTTGAGCAGGGGAGCCAAGAGGATGAACCCAGCGCCAAGTCCCGCTCGCCGGTGCTCGTTGACTCCGTCGTTCCCGCGCGGAACCCTCCTCGCCAAGTCCCTCACCGCGTCACCTCCCTGCTTCGCTCCTACACGAGCAGGACGACGAGCACCTGACCGGTCCGACCTCGCGTATTGACTGCGCCCCTGCTTTCCCCGCTGTCGCCTGGGCCACCTCCCCTTCGCCTGTTGACCCGCTGCGCTGCTTTGCGTCTGCGAGCCCAGTGCCTCCAAGGCCTAGCTAGATCCGGCCTGCCCAGCCTCCTCCACCAACAGGCTGAAGCCCACCAATGTGAGCAGCCGCAGCCAAACCCTTGTGCTCTGTCAGGCCAGAAGATTTGGCCCGTTTCATTTTTTTCCCACAGAACGATTTTCCTATTATCCAAAGAAAAACCAGTTTTACAGGAAGCCCCCTAGACTTCATGCATATAATAACCAACAAATCGTGCATCGGTTTAAAATGTTTTATATACATAATATGACTAGAATTTCGTCTAGTTTCATAATATCTAACTTTCATGCATGTTTGCGATGTTTAAACTGTTGTTCGCATTAATTTGCTTAAATGCCATGCTAAAATGGTTTATTTCATAACTGAATAACCATAGCTCCAAACTTAATTATCTTTATATGTAAATGGGGTAGAAAAATGCCTTGTTTAATATGGCGGCTTTACATTGCATGTTTAAAAACTCTAAAATATGCTTTAGGGCATAACAATACCTAATCCAAAAATATGCATATGAGGATTTTCCGGACTTGTTGCTTGTTGTTCTGGCCTGATTTAAAATTGCCTAGATAGGTAGTTTTCATATGCTTCACCTCTTGCCATGCTAACCAACATTTAATATTGTTGAGTACATAAACGGGAGAGAACTAAATAAGTCATGTGGTGTTCCGTCAATATGAAACTCGTTGCATATTGAGCTCCACTTAATTTGTAGGATTGTTCGTGCATTTTGCCATGCCATGCCTCATTAAACCGGACATGCATCATACTTGGTTGTGCATCATGCCATGTTTATGTGATGGTTGTTTACTATGTCGCTTGCTTCTTTCTGGTTTGCTTCTCCCGTTAGCTTCGATTTCGTTCCAGAGTTGTGAGGATCCGTTAGACTATGTTCTGTTTGTCTTCTTCATGGACTCGTTCTTCTTCCTTGCGTGATCTCAGGCAAGATGACCATACCCTCGAAATCACTTCTAACTTTGCTTGCTAGTTGTTCGCTCTATTGCTATGCCGCGCTACCTACCACTTGCTATATCATGCCTCCCATATTGCCATGTCAAGCCTCTAACCCACCTTCCTAGAAAACCGTTGTTTGGCTATGTTACCGCTTTTGCTCAGCCCCTCTTATAGCGTTGCTAGTTGCAGGTGAAGATGAAGTTTGTTCCTTGTTGGAACATGGATATGTTGGGATATCATTATTATATCTTATTTACTTTAATGCATCTATACACTTGGTAAAGGGTGGAAGGCTCGGCCTTATGCCTGGTGTTTTGTTCCACTCTTGCCACCCTAGTTTCCATCGTACCGGTGTTATGTTCCTTGATTTTGCGTTCCTTACACGGTTGGGTGTTATGGGGACCCCTTGACAGTTTGCCTTGAATAAAACTCCTCCAGCAAGGCCCAACCTTGGTTTTATCATTTGCCTCACCACCACCTACTTTTCCCTTGGGAGTCGTGCTCCCGAGGGTCATCTTATTTTAACCCCCCGGGCCAGTGCTTCTCTAAGTATTGGTCCGAACCAGAGCACCGTGCGGGACCGTTGCTACCTCTTGAGCACTGCATTGGTTTTCCCTTGAAGAGGAAAGTAGCGTAAGTATTTCCCTCGGTTTTTGAGAACCAAGGTATCAATCCAGTAGAGGTTACGCTCTAGTCCCTCGCACATGCACAAAACAAATAAATCCTCACAACCAACGCGATAAGGGGTTGTCAATCCCTACACGGTCACTTACGAGAGTGAGATCTGATAGATATGATAAGATAATATTTTTGGTATTTTTATGATAAAGATGCAAAGTAAAATAAAAGCAATGAAAATAACTAAGTATTGGAAGATTTAATATGACGAAGATAGACCTGGGGGACATAGGTTTCACTAGTGGCTTCTCTCAAGAGCATAAGTATTTTACGGTGGGTGAACAAATTACTGTTGAGCAATTGATAGAATTGAGCATATTTATGAGAATATCTAGGTATGATCATGTATATAGGCATCACGTCCGAGACAAGTAGACCGACTCCTGCCTGCATCTACTACTATTACTCCACACATCGACCGCTATCCGACATGCATCTAGAGTATTAAGTTCAAGAGAACAGAGTAACGCTTTAAGCAAGATGACATGATGTAGAAGGATAAACTCATGCAATATGATGAAAACCCCATCTTGTTATCCTCGATGGCAATAATACAATACGTGCCTTGCTGCCCCTACTGTCACTGGGAAAGGACACCGCAAGATTGAACCCAAAGCTAAGCACTTCTCCCATTGCATGAAAGATCAATCTAGTAGGCCAAACCAAACTAATAATTCGAAGAGACTTGCAAAGATAACCAATCATACATAAAAGAATTCAGAGAAGATTGAAATATTGTTCATAGATAAACTTGATCATAAACCCACAATTCATCGGTCTCAACAAATACACCGCAAAAGAAGATTGCATCGAATAGATCTCCACAAGAGAGGGGGAGAACTTTGTATTGAGATCCAAAAAGAGAGAAGAAGCCATCTAGCTAATCGTTTGGGGGTACAGAAAGTTACCCGCTTTCTCTCGTGGATACAAAAAGTTACGGCGGTGGAATTAGTGTTTTGGCTCCGTATATGATCGTTTGGGGGTACGTAGGTATATATAGGAGGAAGAAGTACGTCGGTGGAGCAACAGGGGGGCCACGACGGTGGAGGGAGCGCCTAGGGGGGGGTAGGCACGCCCCCCTACCTCGTGGCCTCCCTGTTGGTTGCTTGACGTAGGGTCCAAGTCTCCTGGGTCTTGTTCGTTCCAAAAATCACGCTCCCGAAGGTTTCATTCCGTTTGGACTCCGTTTGATATTCCTTTTCTTCGAAACCCTAAAATAGGCAAAAAAAACAACAATTTTGGGCTGGGCCTCTGGTTAATAGGTTAGTCCCAAAAATAATATAAAAGTAGATAATAAAGCCCAATAATGTCCAAAACAGAAGATAATATAGCATGGAGCAATCAAAAATTATAGATACGTTGGAGACGTATCAAGCATCCCCAAGCTTAATTCATGTTCGTCCTCGAGTAGGTAAATGATAAAAACAGAATTTTTGATGTGAGGAATGCTACTTGGCATATTTTCAATGTAATTCTTCTTAATTGTGGTATGAATATTCAGATCCGAAAGATTCAAGACAAAAGTTCAATATTGACATAAAAATAATAATACTTCAAGCATACTAACTAAGCAATTATGTCTTCTCAAAATAACATGGCCAAAGAAAGTTATCCCTACAAAATCATATAGTCTGGCTATGCTCTATCTTCACCACACAAAGTATTTAAATCATGCACAACCCCGATGACAAGCCAAACAATTGTTTCATACTTTTGACATTCTCAAACTTTTTCAATCTTCACGCAATACATGAGCGTGAGCCATGGACATAGCACTTTAGGTGGAATAGAAGGGTGGTTGTGGAGAAGACAAAAAGGGAGAAGATAGTCTCACATCAACTAGGTTTATCAACGGGCTATAGAGATGCCCATCAATAGATATCAATGTGAGTGGGTAGGGATTGACATGCAACGGATGCACTAGAGATATAAGTATATGAGAGCTCAAAGTGGGTGTGCATCCAACTTGCTTGCTCACGAAGACCTAGGGCATTTTGAGGAACCCCATCATTGGAATATGTAAGCCAAGTTCTATAATGAAAAATTCCCACTAGTATATGAAAGTGATAACAAAGGAGACTCTCTATCATGAAGATCATGGTGCTACTTTGAAGCACAAGTGTGGTAAAAGGATAGTAGAATTGTCCCTTCTCTCTTTTTCTCTCATCATTTTTTATTTGGGCCTTCTCTTTTTTTATGGCCTCTTTTTTTCATCCGGAGTCTCATCCCGACTTGTGGGGGAATCATAGTCTCCATCATCCTTTCCTCACTTGGGACAATGCTCTAATAATGATGATCATCACACTTTTACTTTCTTACAACTCAAGAATTACAACTCCATACTTAGAACAAAATATGACTCTATGTGAATGCCTCCGGCGGAGTACTGGGATATGCAATGACTCATGAGTGACATGTATGAAAGAATTATGAATGGTGGCTTTGCCACAAATAGAATGTCAACTACATGATCATGCAAAGCAATATGACAATGATGGAGCATGTCATAGTAAACGAAACGGTGGAAAGTTGCATGACAATATATCTCGGAATGGCTATGGAAATGCCACGATAGGTAGGTATGGTGGCTGTTTTGAGGAAGGTATATGGTGGGTGTATGATACCGGCGAAAGGTGCACGGTATTAGAGAGGCTAGCAATGGTGGAAGGGTGGGAGCGTGTATGATCCATGGACTCAACATTAGTCATAAAGAACTCATATACTTATTGCAAAAATCTACAAGTTATCAAAGCGAAGTATTACGTGCATGCTCCTAGGGGGATAGATTTGTAGGAAAAGACCATCGCTCGTCCCCGACCGCCACTCATAAGGAAGACAATCAATAAATAAATCATGCTCCGACTTCATCACATAACGGTTCACCATATGTGCATGCTACGGGAATCACAAACTTTAACACAAGTATTTCTCAAATTCACAACTACTCAACTAGCATGACTCTAATATCACCATCTCCATATCTCAAAACAATTATCAAGTATCAAACTTCTCATAGTATTCAACACACTCATAAGAGAATTTAATTATTAATCTTGTATACCTAGCATATTAGGATTATTTAAGCAATTTACCATGCTATTTAAGACTCTCAAAATAATCTAAGTGAAGCATGAGAGATGAATAGTTTCTATAAAACAAATCTACCACCATGCTGTAAAAGATATAAGTCAAGCACTAGAGCAAAACTATATAACTCAAAAGATATAAGTGAAGCACATAGAGTATTCTAATAATTTCCGAATCATGTGTGTCTCTCTCAAAAGGTGTGTACAGAAAAGATGATTGTGGTAAACTAAAAAAATAAAGACTCAAATCATACAAGACGCTCCAAGCAAAACACATATCATGTGGTGAATAAAAATATAGCTCCAAGTAAAGTTACCGATAGAAGTAGACGACAGAGGGGATGCCTTCCGGGGCATCCCCAAGCTTTGGCTTTTAGGTGTCCTTAGATTATATTGGGGGTGCCATGGGCATCCCCAATCTTAGGCTCTTGCCACTCCTTGTTCCATAATCCATCAAATCTTTACCCAAAACTTGAAAACTTCACAACACAAAACTTAAAGTAGAAAATCTCGTGAGCTTCGTTAGCGAAAGAAAACAAAAGACCACTTCAAGGTACTGTAATGAAATCATTATTTATTTATATTGGTGTTAAACCTACTGTATTCCAACTTCTCTATGGTTTATAAACTATTTTACTAGCCATAGATTCATCAAAATAAGCAAACAACACACGAAAAACAGAATCTGTCAAAAACAGAACAGTCTGTAGTAATCTGTAGCTAGCGCAAGATATGGAACCCAAAAAATTCAAAAATAAATTTCTGGACGTGAGTAATTTATCTATTAATCATATTAAAAAATAATTAACTAAATATCACTTTCTAAATAAAAATGGCAGTAGTTCTCGTGAGCGCTAAAGTTTGTGTTTTTTACAGCCAGATTAACAAGACTCCCCCCAAGTCTTCCCAACGGTTCTACTTGGCACAAACATTAATTAAACACCAAAAACACAACCAAAATAGAGGCTAGATAAATTATTTATTACTAAATAGGAGCAAAAATCAAGGAATAAAAAAAATTGGGTTGCCTCCCAACAAGCGCTATCGTTTAATGCCCCTAGCTAGGCATAAAAAATAAGGATAGATCTAGGTATTGCCATCTTTGGTAGGCAATCCATAAGTGGATTTCATAATATATTCATAAGGTAATTTAATTTTCTTTATAGGAAAGTGTTCCATGCCTTTCCTTAACGGAAATTGGAATCTAATATTTCCTTCCTTCATATCAATAATTGCACCAATAATTCTAAGGAGGTCTACCAAGAATAATAGGACATGAAGGATTACAATCTATATCAAGAACGATAAAATCTACGAGCACATAATTCCTATTTGTAACAATAAGAACATCATTAATTCTTCCCATAGGTTTCTTAATAATTGAATCCACAAGGTGCAAGTTTAGAGAGCAATCATCAAAATCACGGAAACCTAACAAATCACACAAAGTCTTTGGAATCGTGGAAACACTAGCACCCAAATCACACAAAGCATAGCATTCATGATCTTCAATTTTAATTTTAATAGTTGGTTCCCACTCATCATAAAGTTTTCTAGGGATAGAAACTTCCAACTCAAGTTTTTCTTCATAAGATTGCATCAAAGCATCAACGATATGTTTGGTAAAAGCTTTATTTTGACTATAAGCATGAGGAGAATTTAGCACGGATTGCAACAAGGAAATACAATCTATCAAAGAGCAATTATCATAATTAAATTCCTTGAAATCCAAAATGTTAGGTTCATTAACATCAAGAGTTTTGATCTCTTCAATCCCACTTTTATCAAATTTAGCATCAAGATCTAAAAGCTCCAAAAATTTTGAACGCCTTCTAGGTAAAGGCGGATCATATTCAGTCCCATCATTATCAAGATTCATATTGCAAAACAAAGATTTAATAGGGGACACATCAATAACTTTTAGGTCTTCATCTTTATTATCATGGTCTTCCAGTTTAGCGGCCATCTTATTAACTAAGGTAGCCTGCTTATTCGAAACTTCAGCTATTAACTTCTCAAGACAAGCAATTTGGGATCTCAAACCATCAAATTCTTTAGACATATCATCGAGCTCTTTATTCATATAACTCATAAAGCTTTTTTGTTCTTTAAGCTCGTTTCTAAAGAAACTATTATGCTCAAATTGCAAGACCATAAAACTCCTAACGTTGCTTTCGATTTGTTCTAACCTTTTAAGGTGAAGATCACCAAATCGGGGAAGAGCCATCGAGACAAGCAAGCAATCCAACACACAAGCAAACGAGGAACGGGCAAAAAGAGGCAAATAGAGAAAGAGAGGGAGGATGGAGATAGAGAGAGAGAGAGAGGGCGAATAAAACGGCAAGGGTGAAGTGGGGGAGAGGAAAACGAGAGGAAAATGGCAAATAATGTAATGTGGGAGATAAGGGTTTGTGATGGGTACTTGGTATGTTGACTTTTTCGTAGACCTCCCCGACAACGGCACCAGAATTGGCTCGTTGTCGGGAGACAAATCTTGTCTTGCGCAAACCTCCCCGGCAACAGCGCCAGAAATCCTTCTTGCTGCCTCTTGAGCACTGCGTTGGTTTTCCCTTGAAGAGGAAAGGGTGATGCAGCAAAGTAGCGTAAGTATTTCCCTTAGTTTTTGAGAACCAAGGTATCAATCCAGTAGGAGGCTACACGCGAGTCCCTCGCACCTGCACAAAACAAATAAATCCTCGCAACCAACGCGATAAGGGGTTGTCAATCCCTACATGGTCACTTACGAGAGTGAGATCTGATAGATATGATAAGATAATATTTTTGGTATTTTTATGATAAAGATGCAAAGTAAAATAAAAGCAATGAAAATAACTAAGTATTGGAAGATTTAATATGACGAAGATAGACCTGGGGGCCATAGGTTTCACTAGTGGCTTCTCTCAAGAGCATAAGTATTTTACGGTGGGTGAACAAATTACTGTTGAGCATTACGTGCCTTGCTGCCCCTACTGTCACTAGGAAAGGACACCGCAAGATTGAACCCAAAGCTAAGCACTTCTCCCATTGTAAGAAAGATCAATCTAGTAGGCCAAACCAAACTGATAATTCGAAGAGACTTGCAAAGATAACCAATCATACATAAAAGAATTCAGAGAAGATTCAAATATTGTTCATAGTTAAACTTGATCATAAACCCACAATTCATCGGTCTCAACAAACACATCGCAAAAGAAGATTACATCGAATAGATCTCCACAAGAGAGGGGGAGAACTTTGTATTGAGATCCAAAAAGAGAGAAGAAGCCATCTAGCTAATAACTATGGACCCGAAGGTCTAAGGTAAACTACTCACACTTCATCGGAGAGGCTATGGCGTTGATGTAGAAGCCCTCCGTGATCGATGCCCCCTCCGGCGGAGCTTCGGAACAGGCCCCAAGATGGGATCTCATGGATACAGGAAGTTATGACAGTGGAATTAGGGTTTTGGCTCCGTATCTGATCGTTTGGGGTGCGTAGGTATATATAGGAGGAAGAAGTACGTCGGTGGAGCAACAGGGGGCCCACGAGGGTGGAGGGCGCACCTGGGGGGGGGGGGGTAGGCGCGCCCCCCTACCTCGTGGCCTCCCTGTTCGTTGCTTGATGTAGGGTCCAAGTCTCCTGGGTCTTGTTCGTTCCAAAAATCACGTTCCCGAAGGTTTCATTCTGTTTGGACTCCGTTTGATATTCCTTTTCTTTGA
This sequence comes from Triticum urartu, assembly GCF_056163025.1. Lineage (NCBI taxonomy): Eukaryota > Viridiplantae > Streptophyta > Magnoliopsida > Poales > Poaceae > Triticum > Triticum urartu. Next base: position 151,269,724 of record NC_141878.1, read on the forward strand.
AACCCTAAAATAGGCAAAAAAACAGCAATTCTGGGCTGGGCCTCCGGTTAATAGGTTAGTCCCAAAAATAATATAGAAGTGGATAATAAAGCCCAATAATGTCCAAAACAAAAGATAATATAGCATGGAGCAATCAAAAATTATAGATACGTTGGAGACGTATCAACTGTCCCTTGGCAACTTGGGTTATGTTGGTACCTGTATGCTTAGCTTATCCGGTGTTGCCCTAAGAACGAGATATGTGCAGCTCCTATCGGGATGTCGGCACATCGGGCGGTCTTGCTGGTCTTGTTTTACCATTGTCGAAATGTCTTGTAACCCGGATTCCGAGTTTGATCGGGTCTTCCTAGGAGAAGGAATATCCTTCGTTGACCATGGGAGCTTGTGATGGGCTAAGTTGGGACACCCCTGCAGGGTTTTGAACTTTTGAAAGCCGTGCCCCCGGTTATGGGCAGATGGGAATTTGTTAATGTCCGGTTGTAGAGAACTTGACACTTAATGTAATTAAAATGCATCAACCGCATGTGTAGTCGTGATGGTCTCTTTCCGGCGGAGTCCGGGAAGTGAACACGATTCTTGTGTTATGCTTGAACGTAAGTAATTTCAGGATCACTTCTTGATCACTTCTAGTTCACGACCGCTGCGTTGCTTCTCTTCTCACTCTAATTTGCGTAAGTTAGCCACCATATATGCTTAGAGCTTGCTGCAGCTCCACCTCACTACCCTTTCCTACCCATAATGCTTAAATAGTCTTGATCTTGCGGGTGTGAGATTGTTGAGTCCTCGTGACTCACAGATACTTCCAAACAGTGGCAGGTGCCAATGATACCAGTGCAGGTGATGCAACCCAACACAAGTGGGAGCTCGATGAAGATCTTGATCGTTGTGTTGTGTCTTTTCCGGTTGATCAGTAGTGGAGCCCAGTTGGGACGATCGGGGATCCAACAATTGGGGTTGTCTTCTTTTATTTTGGTTCCGTAGTCGGACCTTGATTGTATTCTGGATGATGTATGTTTAACTTGTATTTGTGTGAAGTGGAAATTGTAAGCCAACTCTTTATCCCTTTCTTATTCAATACATGGGATGTGTAAAGATTACCCCTCTTGCGACAGACTTACCATGCGACTATGCCTCTAAGTCATGCCCCGACACGTCGGAGATATAGCCGCATCGTGGGTGTTACACAAGTTGGTAATCAGATCCTTCCCCGACTTAGGAGCCCCCTGCTTCATCGAATCGCTGACGTTGTTGAGTCTAGAACAAAATGTTTTGAGTCTTAGGATTATATATATCGGAGAGTAGGATTATTTTTACTCCTCAGTCCCTTCGTCGCTCTGGTGAGGCCTCCTGGCGTAGAGTTTTGACTCTTCTTTCCTCAAATTTCACGAATTTTTTTAGGATCACGCGGGTATCTTGGAATCGTTCCGATAGTCTTGTGACGAGAACATTGTTCTTGGTGCGTCCTGACATGTAGGGGTTGTGGCAGTGTCCCGGGGAGTTGAGCTCCGAGGTGTTGTCGTCACAATTTTATCGTTGTAGTTGTGGAATACCTGAGTTCGCCGACATCGAAAATCTCTTTTATGCAGTTGTTGGTGAGATAACCTCGACGCCACCCAGTACTGGGGCGGGAGTTCGGGAGTATTGCCATAACTCGTATAATGGATGCTTTTTGAAGGTTGAGGTAAATGATTTCCGAGGGTTTCTTGGTTATGTGTTGAAGGATGGATACAACTGGATGTAGAATTTGTTAGTTTTGGGTGAGATATTATGCTTCCCCTATATCCCCAACACCTGATTGCATAACCAGAAAGTTTCGGGAGTTTGTAAGTGGGAATTTAAGTATCTCGTAGGATATCCTTCCAACAGACACATGATACGACATGGGATCTATCATATGTTTGTTTCCGGCTTATTTTGCAAGCCAATCCTTTGTTTTTATTTTGGTTTGTGGTATTCGAGTTGCTTCAATGTCAAGTGTTGATTCCATTCCTTCCCTAAGCGGTGTTCTCATATTTCTATGGGAATACTAATCCTTCATGTTAATCGAGATTGTCATGTCAATCCTTTTCAACCGGCGTGTTTTCTCTTCAAGTGGATCCGATCATTTTCAACATCCGCAAGATCAAATCTTAGTTTTTCCCAATGTTGTTCGTTTCATCTGTTCCCCAAGTTGCCTTTGTTTTCCCGCCCTCCCACCCTTTTTCTTCAAGGACTCGACTTTCTTAATCAAGTATCCATCTTATGGATGTGAAGTCTATTCTTCCTTTTCTTTCAATATTCTTATCCGGTGATTCTCAAGAAGGTTCTAACAGAGCTTCAAGTTCATCATTCTTTCGTTCTTTTTTTTCTTCTCTGGTGGATTCAAGTCAAGCCTTGTAAATCATATCCTTTTCTCGTTTCAAATGTTTTCTCATGCCAGTGCAACTCTTAATCATTCACTTCTCGCTATTCATTTGTTTTGGAGTGCTGAAGATATCCCAGGAGATTCGTGTTTCCATTCTCGATCCATTCAAGCTATTTCGAGATTGTTATCTCATTCAAGCCATTTAATTCAACCGGTGCAATATCTCTTCGAAACCATTTCAACGATGTTTCTCTTGAGTGGGCCCTAACCCACAGGTCTTTTCCCAGGATCTTACCTGACTCTTCTATTTTCCCGGTGTAATTCTCAAATTCATTGCAAAGTATGACGTGAAGGAAATATGCCCTAGAGGCAATAATAAAGTTATTATTTATTTCCTTATATCATGATAAATGTTTATTATTCATGCTAGAATTGTATTAACTGGAGACATAATACATGTGTGAATACATAGACAAATAGTATGTCACTAGTATGCCTCTACTTGACTAGCTCGTTGATCAAAGATGGTTAAGTTTCCTAGCCAATGACATGGGTTGTCATTTTATTAACGGGATCACATCATTAGGAGAATGATGTGATTGACTTGACCCATTCTGTTAGCTTAGCACCCGATCATTTAGTATGTTGCTATTGCTTTCTTCATGACTTATACATGTTCCTATGACTATGAGATTATGCAAATCCCGTTTACCGGAGGAACACTTTGTGTGCTACCAAACGTCACAACGTAACTGGGTGATTATAAAGGTGCTCTACAGGTGTCTCCAAAGGTGCTTGTTGGGTTGGCGTATTTCGAGATTAGGATTTGTCACTCCGATTGTCGGAGAGGTATCTCTAGGCCCTCTCGGTAATGCACATCACTTAAGCCTTGCAAGCATTGCAACTAATGAGATTAGTTGCAGGATTATGTATTACGGAACGAGTAAAGAGACTTGACGGTAACGAGATTGAACTAGGTATTGAGATACCGACGATCGAATCTCGGGCAAGTAACATACTGATGACAAAGGGAACAACGTATGTTGTTATGCGGGTTGACCGATAAAGATATTCGTAGAATATGTGGGAGCCAATATGAGCATCCAGGTTCCGCTGTTGCTTATTGACCGGAGACGTGTCTCGGTCATGTCTACATAGTTCTCGAACCCGTAGGGTCCGCACGCTTAACGTTTCGATGACAGATATATTATGAGTTTATATGTTTTGATGTACTGAAGGTTGTTCGGAGTCCTGGATGTGATCACGGACATGACGAGGAGTCTCGAAATGGTCGAGACATGAAGATTGATATATTGGAAGCCTATGTTTGGATATCGGAAGTGTTCAGGTGAAATCGGGATTTTACCGGAGTACCGGGAGGTTACCGGAACCCCCCGGGAGGTTAATGGGCCATAGTTGGCCTTAGTGGAAGAGAGGAGAGGCGGCCAGGGCAAGGGCCACGCGCCCCTCCCCCTAGTCCGGATAGGACAAGGAGAGGGGGGCGGCACCCCCCTTTTTCTTCTTCTCCTCCACCTCTTTCCCCCCAAGTCCTAATCCAACTAGAAAAAGGGAGGGAGTCCTACTCCCGGTGGGAGTAGGACTCCTCCTGGCGTGCCCCCTCTCCTGGCTGGCCGCACCCCCCTTGCTCCTTTATATACGGGGCAGGGGGCACCCTAGACACAACAATTGATCGTTTGATCTTTTAGCCGTGTGCGGTGCCCCCCTCCACCATAGTCCACCTCGATAACACTGTAGCGGTGCTTAGGCGAAGCCCTGCATCAGTAGAACATCATCATCGTCACCACGCCGTCGTGCTGACGAAACTCTCCCTCAACGCTCGGCTGGATCGGAGTTCGAGGGACGTCATCGGGCTGAACGTGTGCTGAACTCGGAGGTGCCGTGCGTTCGGTACTTGATCGGTCGGATCGTGAAGATGTACGACTACATCAACCGCGTTTTGCTAACGCTTCCGCTTTCGGTCTACGAGGGTATGTGGACAACACTCCCCTCTTGTTGCTATGCATCACCATGATCTTGCATGTGCGTAGGATTTTTTTTGAAATTACTACGTTCCCCAACATGACGTAAGTATGAATTGTCATAATTCATATGTCTTTCTCTAAGATCTTTCAAATTCTTTTCATCTTTGTCTCAACCTTTCCTCTTTTAATCCTTCCGGAGTGCCTCAACAATTCATGGTGGTGTTTCTCATCGTCATTCTCTGCATTTGAAGACTGAAGAAGTGTTTCCTCTAAATCTTGGTCCGCTCTCTCGTAGATTCATGGTTATAGCCTTATGCCATCCTCTCATGATTGTTTTTGATTGTGAGAATTCTTTTCACCCATCCGGAGCAATTCAGGAGTCTTTTCAGTTTGATTCATCCAAAGGCCATCATGTCAGAATTATCCATTCCAGCTTTCAGCTCTCGTTCTCGAATTCTTCCGGTGCATCATTCAAGTATTCTCTAATCAGCTCGTGATCTATTCGTTCTCGTGTACCTAAATTCTCTCAAGTACCTTCGTTCTTTTTATAGTTCTTCCCAGTGTTTCTTTATCTTTTCTTCGTTCATTTTCAATTCTTATGATGGTTCGTTCAAGATTACTTTCCTCTTGTTATCATATCAATTCATTTGTTCTTTCCAAATCCTACGAGTGGTTCGTTGAAGACTTTCTCAAGTTTGCGCTATATCTCTCTTAATCCTTTCTACGAGAATAAGTAGAATGCCTAATCCGTTGCTTGTCATCAATTTAAATTGGTGAAGGATACGCATAACATAATTCTTATTCTTGCTTCATCCAAATGATGGATTCATTCTTCCGGAGTTTGTTCATGATGAGTCAATTCTCGGTTCCAATTGTTTCATCTTTTCTTCTCCGGAGTTCCAAGTTTTCCTATTTATCTCGTCGCAAGGCTCCATCCAAGCATTGCAAGGCTTCAATCTTATTCTTTTCATCCTTAACTTCTTTTGATCATCCTTTTATTACCGAAGTTCTTCATGGAGGCTCATCAAGGTTTGTTTTCATTCTTCAATTATTCTTCAAGATTTCTCTAGAAGTTATGGTCTGCCAAGCTATACTCAAAGATAAACATGGTGCTCAACACATGTTTTGTTTCGTGGAGTCCAAGCATTCTTCATCTTGTATTCTGAAGTATAATTCGTTCTACCTTATCTTTTGAGGTGGTGTTATGTCATTCTTGATAATTTCCCTTCGTGTTTCATGATTCACAAGTTATCAAGAATGAGGTATTTTTAATCCATTAATCTCTTCATTGGAGTTATATTGTGTCATATTTCACCTAAAGCCTTCCCTAAGGAATGTTGCTATTGTGGTGCTTATCAATAATCCAAGTTTCCTCCTATTCTCGCGATGAAAGAAGTTTTCATCTCTTCGTTGCTCTCAAGCAAGCAATTGATTTGCGTTAGTGGCAGAATTTCACCTCATAGTTTTGGGATGTTTTTCATAAGCCCACTACAAGCTTATTCGTTTCGTTGTTGGTTTTCCAAACAACTCCGTTCAATCCTTATTTTTAAGGATGCTATCTTAAATTCATTTCAGGTAGAACATGTTGTTTTCTTCTCCGTTCTTTTGATTCCATTCTTACATTTGTTCCGGAGGCATTGTGATGTTGCTCTCTTCAACCCATCATCTTGTTTTGTCAAGATCATTTTCAATTCTTTCCATTTACAGTCGTAGTGCTGTCCAAATTATATCATTCTTATTCCTTCTCTATCTTGTTTTAACCGGAGTGTTGTGTCTATCATTCCTTTTCTAACCGGAGTCTCATCCAAGTGCCTTATTTTTGCCAAGTTCACATTCTTTATCTTCCTTTTCCAACCGGAATGTTGTCGTAATTGATCCTTATCGTTCCTTGTACATCTCGTTTCTACCGGAGTGCTTGCATGTACTTATTGTCCATTGCAACCCTTTTTCTTTTGTCTTTCAACCCACAAGGTTCCCGTAATGTTCCTTGTTCCTCTTTTCTAACGGAGTGTTTTCAACTTTGTTCATCTTCGTTGTATTCTTTCTTTCAATTTGTTCAACCTCTCAAGGTTCTTTGGTTTCACTCATTTGCTACTCCATGGCTATCATGCAAATGGTGGTTGTGGCTTGCCTGGGGTGGAAGAAATCACCGGGAAGAAGTGTGAACACATCGTAGAAAGATTCACCGGAAACACTTCTCTCTCGAAAGGGGATGGTTAATGGCAATGGCAAAATGGTCATTTTCACTGTGTTAAAACATGGTGAAAATGATACCAACTGATTCGGCTCGACGAAACGAAGAATTGGGCTTTGGAATCACCTCATTTGGAGTTGTGAGCAAAAAGATACGATTGTTTTTCTGCCAGGGACTTATTTGTAAGAAAATCCTCCCAAACAGGCCCTTAGCCAGAAAAACTGAAAGCGCCTTCTCAAGAAATACATTTTCCAGAACGGAAAACGTATTTTGGCCCGCGGGAGAGGACGAATACGCTTTCGTGGAGGGGAGACGCATTCGGGGGAATACACCTCCACTTATCCACGTCAGCGTGGACGGGGCCGGCCAGCTGGGTCGCTTACAAGCGGGCCCCACCCCTTTCTCCCTCCTCCCACTCCTTCTCCTCGCTCGCGCCCGACAGAATAGAGACAGGGGGCGAGGTAGAGGCGCGGCTGGACTTGGACGGCGATGGACTCATCGGCTCCGGCCAGCTCCTGCCAAGGGGAGGCCACCAGCGAGCGCGTGCGGCCCACCGCATCCATCCAGAGAGTAAACAAGGGTCGGGGAGGAGAGGAGGGTTGGCATCGCACGGGGTCAGAGAGCTTGGGGGCGGCGATTGATCTTGGGGCATGCGGCCAAGGTGGCTCCGGCGGTGGGGCGAGGGCACGGGGAGGACCGCCGGGGTCTGGGTGGAGCTATGGTGAGGTCAGAAGGGAGGGCGAGGGCTTGGATAGCTCGGATTTAAGCTGAGCTTCGCGGCGGCCATGGCGGCATAGGGAGGCGAGGAGAGCTTCTCGAGCTCGTGTGAGAGGCTGGGGAGGGGTAGTGGAGCGAGGCAAGGCTGGTGGTGAGGAGAGACGGGGTCGGGGAGGCCTTAAATAGGCGCGGGGCGAGGTGCCGAGCTGTCGTCGCAGTGGACGCGTGTGCGCGCGCATGAGCTCGGAGGCAGGCGACGAGGGAGGCACAGGAGAGGGCTCACGGGGAGGAGGAGGCCAAAGGAGCGCAGGGAGGAAGAGAAGAGGAGGAAGACGACGGTCGGTGCACTGTGCTCCCGTGGGCGTTCGGCGGCGAGCGTCGATGAGGAAGCGGACGGAGGGGGTGAGTTGTCCAGGGGGTGGCGACGATGAGGTAAAATGGATAGACATGTTCATGAGCTTGAAGACAATGAGAGGGGGAGGTGCCCAAGCACAAACGGCCACTAGACGCGGCCACTGCACACAGAGCGCGTGCACTGTGATGCCATTAACACAGTCACCGCGTGCACGGGGCATGGGGGAGATGGGCTTGAACATGTAGTCTAGTGGTAAGTCCTTCCAGGGGAGGTTTCAGCTGTGGTGGTAGATCGATGAAAATAGCTCTGGTTAAATGGTAAGTAACCTCTGAAGTTTACTGCAGTAAACTTGATCGTGCACTGGTGATTTACAGGGAGGAGATTGGGAGCAATGGAGTTGTCTGCGAGGTTTGGGGTAAGAAGGACTTTCATCCTGGTAACTATGAGAAGACTTGGACCAGTAATGAATATAGTTGCTTCACAACTGCATTTTTGGTCCAGAAATAAGATTTGGATGATGCATTCACATGGAGCATCAACTAGAGCTCAAATTTGGCAAGGCATTAATATTTTGTCATAGTAAGAAGCTGTAAATATTTCATACCAATTGGATTCACCAAAATGGTACTTCCTTCACATCTATCTTCACTGACTAGAATCTTGCCATAATTCTAGAGAAATATTGGCTAGGTTGAATGGTGCCAAATTTGGTGGAGAGAAGTTATTTGGGTAGGAGAACAATCTGGTAATTTATCAGGATTTTTGAAGCAATAAAAATTATACTTGCTTCACAACCTAAAAAATATTGCCAGAATCAAAGATTTGGGTCTGTGCTCACATGAATGATTGGATGGGGCTGAATTTTGGAGTGGGATACTATGAGCACATGAAGGACTGTGAAGAATTTTGACTCATTTGGGTACTCCTAGCTAACACTTCCTTCACAAAGGCTTCCCTCAGACAGGAACTTTGAAAAATCAGTGAGGAAGTTTGGCTAGGCAAATAAAGTTAGATTTTGGCACAGGTCAATTATTTGTACAGGAAAAGATGTCCAAAACGTTTGGGGTTAAATAGGCAAAGATAAATAGCACTTGCGTCACAATGTGCCATTTAGGACAAAATAGGAAATTAATTTATTGAGCATGATGAGAAACATGGCCAATGAAATATGTAGGCATATTTGAGGAAGATATGACCCAAACAATTTATAAGAATTATTTGGGTATTTTTGGATGGACAGAAATATAGGTTGCTTCACAACCTAGCGTAGATAGGGTTATTCCTTTAATAGAAAAAGGAATATTCCTGAGGAAAGGAAATTAGGGTTTGGTCAAGCTATGGAGTGACATGATCTTGGCAAATTTTTGAGAATTATGAGCCACTTGGGAGGGGGATGAGGATGATTTCCCAGGTGACAAGGCCATAGAACCACTCCAAAAAGAAAACAGAGCAAAAACCAATAATTCAAACAGAAAAAGAAAAGGGCCAAAAACCAGGCTCTTACAAACCTTCCCCCTTAAAGAAATCTCGTCCTCGAGATTTGGTTGCTCATGGAACAAGTATGACTTGAGGACACCGTTTCCAGCTCGGGTATCCTTTTTCCTTTATTTATTGTTCCCCCAAGAATTTCAGATGATTAACTTACCTTTCTCCGGGGTGGCTTGCTTCACCTTTCCTAGATTCTGACAGGTCTTTTCTCATATACCAATTCTTTTTTTACTGACGTTGATTCTCCATACCTGTGGTGATATCCAACAGATCTGAGCATAAATTTTCTTTTGGTCATGAAAACATTTTTACTTCTGTCATAGTGTTGCTTTAAATAAATGCAGACATTCTGGTTTCCATAAATGTCAAGAATCATGGCCATCTTCTGACGGACTCTGACTGCTCATAAGTGGTACTAATTTATTTTGATTGATTCCTTTTGGCTCGAGCATGAGATATGTACCAAAGATTCGACTGCTTTTTTATGAGCAATATAGCGGGGTATGGAGTTATAGCTGTGTCATACCTCAAATATTTACATGTTGAGACTGGCCTGACAGGGGCTAACGTACAATTGCTTTTTCCTGACAGACTGACCGTGTACTTGATTCCGTTGGTGAGTATACCGGGTCTGAGCTGATTGTTCAGCTTTTGATTTTCTCATTTTGTCGGTATACCTATTTGCATTTTCCATATTAACCATTCCCAGCGGGTCAGCGGGATATGAGGTCCTTGTAAAACAGAGTAGGCCGCTGAGAGTATGCCTTTGTGGATCCATATGGAATCATGGCCTCCAACTGATTTGGGTATCCGGTCCCTGATGGTCGTGCAAAAATCATCATACCTTTGTTGTCAGTCTCACCCTTTAACGGTCATGATTTTCTTTGTTAGGATACCTTAATGAAATAACTTGGCCACACCTGTCCTTGATTCTTCGTATGACCAGGGACGTGATTAGTGCAATATTTTTGACATTATTCCTTGTGCCTGTTTTCTGACCTGGGTCCGCACACATATGACATATACCGGGGTTTGTAGCTGTACAGAGCTCATTGCTGAGGCCAATCATACAAGAAGGTGACAAGGTTTTAGGACATCTCCTTGTCAGTTGTGGGAATAATGACCTTGATGACCATTTTCAAGACTGTTGATTCTATGACGTCCTATCCAGATCTTATAGATCCTTGTATTACATAAGATGTGCATCTCTACTTATCTTCATTTGTGTGATTCATGAGGTTGGGGGATCCTTACTTTCCTTAGGTATATCTGTTGGATCCTTGCCGTACCTCATATGAGTGACTGGTATAATTGGGGATGCATGCTCACCATATGTGTAAGAATCATATGCAACCGAACACTTGATCCTTGAGGTAGACATATGTTTTGACTGATTTGTGCTCCTGACAAAATTATTGCAATTCTGATCCTTGAAATGTACTGCCATCTATTGCCAACTCACCTGCATAATCTCTGAGGACGGTGTATTAGTATGATACTGACGTAGACTGAATGGCTTACGAGAGAAGCCATCTGAGTAGCTTGCTGAGGAAGACTCGTTATCTTCTGCTCAAATCTTTTGTCTGGGTATCATGCAGAAGAAGGCTCTATAGCTTGCACACGAAGCCTGGTCTGATTATTGTGCTGGAGAAGCCTGAGTTCCGTACTTGAGAAGCTTCTCCTCGGGTTTGCTTGTTGAGAAAAATTCATTTTCGTCTGTCAAAAGCTTTTATCGAGGTATCTTGCTAAGAAAGATCGGATATCTTGGACCGAAAATTGTTCACATATCATGCTGAGGAAATTTGAGGATCCTTTCATCATAAATTTCTTCCGATAACGTGTGGAAGAAGAATGAATTTCTTACATCCCAAGCTTCATACTAATATCCAGACTGAAATCTACACACACGCCCATAATATTTTGGGCCTGATTATTTGCATGAGAAAATTTGTTTGACTGCCTGCCTTGAGCATATCACATTCTTTGACTGGAAATATACCGTTGATCTTGTACCTGACTTGCCTTACTGCTGACTTGATCATTACTGCTGTGTGGATTTTTTTACTGATGTAGACTTGAGTTATCAGTACTGTTGTGAGGAGTGCACACTAATGCAAAATTGATTGTCAGCCTCAAAATCAGATATTCCCCATTTCACTGCAGTCAGCTTGAGAATTCCATTCTGTTTAGCTGAGTTTCCAAATATTTGAACTCCTTATTGATTCTTCGGGGCCGGTGTCGGTTGATGAGCAACTCTTTATAGGAGGGAAAATAATGTAACATCGGGGCCCAAAAAGAAAGAATCAAACGAAAACTCAACTAAACAAAAGCACATAACAATCAATCACACACTCAAACAAAGTCACATATTACTGTTGGTCACACAATATGCATGCCTACTTAAGCACACAAATCTCACGGGATCTCTGATTCTATGATCTAGCATGCTGTGACGAGGTGCACGAGGACGAATAAATGTGTGGAAGAATTAGTGTAAACAGCGCTACACCAAGTGCTAGCTTAGCCAGGTAGCAACCAGGACTAGCTCGGAGGCGAGGACGCACTTGGTAATCATGTAGTAGGGCACGAAGGTCGCAACCACATTATTATCAAGTGGACGGAAAAAGATCTGTACTCGTCCAAGAAATAGGATAGAGGGGAAAAATTGAGGCTGCTGACATTGCCTTTTCTTAATAACTAAGATCATTAAGGGTTGCCACCATGACAAAATGAAGAGCAATTCGGGATAGAAGCATGTCCATCACCGAAATGATAGGCGGGGCTGAAAGGAGGATATTCGCGAGATACCTGAGCGCCATTTTTGGAAACAGTGTCGGGATCACTTGGCATCACTCTGCTGGGACATAAATGACACCAAACGCCGAAGAACGAGCAAGAAAAGAAAACTGAAGAAATGCAAAGGCTGAGCTGTAGTGGATCCAAACTGATGCCAGCTACACTCACCAGATAAACCGTTAGTAACAACTACTAAGGCTATATGCATGCTATGCAACAATCAAATGCAGCAACCAAAAGCAATAAACAAGCCAGACTTTAAACTACCAATTTCTACCGGTTTCTACCACTCGCGCTGACTAGGGCGTCCTACAGCCAGACCTACTCTGATACCAAGTGATGTGGCACCCCAGCTCAGAGAAAACGGAACGCCCCGTATTCCAACCCAGAGATCAAGGAGAAGTCTTCTGGAATACGGCACTATTCAGCATAGAACAAACCAGCTTTCTATTATTACACGAATATGATTACAAGGTCTCCAATATTACAATGAATAACATCGGCATGGCGACACTATGCCTGCAACGGTTGCTCCATGCAAGCAGCAGAACAACACGATGCAGCTGAATAATTCTAGCAACGGAACAACGACGACGGTGATGAACTCCACTCTGCAGGGACTCTGGCTGGAACGCTTATCCTAGCTCGCACGAACGGAAACCACGACAAGCAATCAATCAAATCCGACATGACCTGCAAACTGGCATGACACGCCAGGTCAGTACATTGAATGTACTTGCAAGCTCACAATAACCAGAAGCATTCAAGACAAACAACAGCATGGCAATTACAGGTTAAGCAGGAATTATCATGAGATCATCAGGATAGCATGGCATGAACAACATGAACCTGATACAGCTAGAGCAATATGAGCATGGCATGAACATATAAACATGATGTCACTATCATGCAACATGTTGACATTATCATGCACCAACTTACTCTGCTCGGGTTATCTCGTAACCATCACATGCAGCACTTACCAACCTCGGACATTACACGATCATCTCAGGATCAAATCAAGCTTGGTATAAACAATACCGTAGTAATCATTAAATGACCACAAGGAGCTTGATCTTTACCCCCGATTCTCGCACAACATCACGAATATCCAACAACTCGGTATCCTTGATACCACGGTGATCATTCACGGATCACAAATGGAACCACTCTGGGCTCAATGGGTTACCTCGTAACCAAACGTTGATCATTCATGGATCACAAACAGAACCACTCTGGGATCAACGGGTTACCTCGTAACCAAATGGTGATCATTCACGGATCACATAACCAACTTATCTCCTCATCGAACCGTGGTTGTTATTAAGCACATTATTATTACTGTTGACCCATAGTGTGACTGACATGAACTGGGCCATTATCCGCGGGCACGGCTATCGATAGATTTAATATAAACTCTGCAGAGGTTAGCACACTGTACCCACACCACAGAACCCATGGCATCGCGCTCCCATTTGGGTGGACCAACGGCATTCCGACAAAACCGATCTACTGCCATGACACTCTCCCGGCCACTCCGACCAACTGCCCTCTGGGCTAGGACATGGGTGGGCCCGTGCCTACCAAAGGCACCAACGGCCACCGTCATGGCAAAACGGCCACCATCATGGCAAAATGGTCCCAAATGGGGACAAGGATCCATACAACAACAACGGGCACACACGGCTTATGTCCGCCTACCTGATCAGGGTGGCGCGCGCCCATAACCTTCCCTCGTTGGAGGCACCGGTGAGAGGCATGACAATAGACCCGGTTAGGACCTTCCCATAAAGGCAAGAGTGGTTGCACTGGTCAGTTCGATATGGTGGCACCATGACTCAGCCAACAGTTGTTCAAGTTCAAATTAATCCGGTTAAACTTGAATGCAATATGTTGAGCCATGATAAAATAACATGATGCAATTACAATGCATGAGCATGGTATCAACATAAGCACGGGGTGCAACATAACTATCCACCATATCAACAATGAATCATCTCCAACTGAGCATGGCATAACGACGAGCATGAATATCACAAGTACAACACTACTCATAGCATAACATGACCACTAGCATCAACCATAAATACCATGCACGAACTCATCAATAACATTACTGAGTAAACACTTAACCAACTAACAGCAAAGGAACAATGCATATTACAGGTACTCGGTAATAGACGACAGTCATGCCTCGAAGAACATGACCAACCCAACATGTACTACTATCAAGCAGGACCAATATGGAAGTAATACTAACAGGTAGAACATGATAACAGAGTGCAAGAAACATAGCATGACGGTAATCACCGATCCACAAGCATGACCGAAATAACGGCAACGGTAGCAAAACAAACATATGGTTATTAATGATTCAAGTTGAAAACCAATGCTACTGCATGGCTATCATGCAAATGGTGGTTGAGGCTTGCCTGAGGTGGAAGAAATAACCGGGAAGAAGTGCGAACACATCGCAGAAAGATTCACCGGAAACACTTCTCTCTCGAAAGGGGTTGGTTAACAGCAATGGCAAAATGGTTATTTTCACTGTGTTAAAACATGGTGAAAATGATACCAACAGATTCGGCTCGATGAAACGAAGAAGTGGGCTATGGAATCACCTCATTTGGAGTTGTGAGCGAAAAGATACGATTGTTTTTCTGCCAGGGACTTATTTGTAAGAAAAATACTCACAAACAGGCCCTTAGCCAGAAAAATTGAAAGCGCCTTCTCAGGAAATACATTTTCTAGAACAGAAAACATATTTTGGCCCGAGGGAGAGAACGAATACACTTTCGTGGAGGGGAGACGCATTCGGGGGAATACGCCTCCACTTATCCACGTCAGCGTGGACGGGGCCGGCCAGCTGGGTCGCTTACAGGCGGGCCCCACCCCTTTCTCCCTCCTCTCGCTCCTTCTTCTCACTCGCGCCCGACATAACAGAGAGAGGGGCGAGGCAGAGGGGCGGTTGGACTTGGCCGGCGATGGACTCGTCGGCTCCGGCCAGCTCCGGCCAAGGGGAGGCCACCGGCGAGCGCGGCGCGGCCCACCGCATCCATCCAGAGAGGAAACGAGCATCGGGGAGGAGAGGAGGGGTGGCATCGCACGGGGTCAGAGAGCTTGGTGGTGGCGGTTGATCTTGGGGCACGCGGCCAAGGTGGCTCCGACGGTGGGGCGAGGACACGGGGAGGACCGTCGGGGTTTGGGTGGAGCTATGGTGAGGTCAGGAGGGAGGGGGAGGGCTTGGATAGCTCGGATTTAAGCCAAGCTTTGTGGCGGCCATGGCGGCAGAGGGAGGCGAGGAGAGCTTCTCGAGCTCGTGTGAGAGGCTGGGGAGGGGTAGTGGAGCGAGGAAAGGCTGGTGGTGAGGAGAGACGGGGTCGGGGAGGCCTTAAATAGGCGCGGGGCGAGGTGCCGAGCTGTCGTCGCCGCGGACGCGTGGCCGGCGCCGCGAACGCGCGTGCACGTGCATGAGCTCAGAGGCAGGCTATGAGGGAGGCACAGGAGAGAGCTCACTGGGAGGAGTAGGCCAAAGGAGCGCATGGAGGAAGAGACGAGGAGGAAGACGACGGTCGGCACACTGTGCTCCCGTGGGCGTTCGGCGGCGAGCGTCGGTGAGGAAGCGGACGGAGGGGGGTGAGCTTTCCAGGGGGTGGCGACGATGGGGTAAAATGGTTAGACATGTTCATGAGCTTGAAGACGATGATAGGGGGAGGTGCCGAAGCACAAACGGCCACTGGACGCAGCCACTGCACACAGAGCGCGTGCACTGTGATGCCATTAACACGGTCACCGCGTGCACGGGCATGTAGCAGGGGAGATGGTCTTGAACATGGTGTCTAGTGGCAAGTCCTTCCAGGGGAGGTTTCAGATGTGGTGGTAGATCGATGAAAACTGCTCTGGTTAAATGGTAAGTAACCTCTGAAGTTTACTGCAGTAAACTTGATCATGCATTGGTGATTTACAGGGAGGAGATTGGGAGCAATGGAGTTGTCTGTGAGGTTTGGGGTAAGAAGGACTTTCATCCTGGTAACTATGAGAAGATTTGGACTAGTAATGAATATAGTTGCTTCACAACTGCATTTTTGGTCCAAAAATAAGATTTGGATGATGCACTCACATGGAGCGTCAACTAGAGCTCAAATTTGGCAAGGCATTATGATTTGGTCATAGTAATAAGCTGTAAAGATTTCATACCAATTGGATTCACCAAAATGGTACTTCCTTCACAGCTATCTTCACTGACCAGAATCTTTTCATAATTCTAGAGAAATATTGGCTAGGTTAAATTGTGCCAAATTTGGTGGAGAGAAGTTATTTGGGTAGAAGAACAATCTGGTAATTTATCAGGATTTTTGAAGCAATAAAAATTATACTTGCTTCACAACCTGAAAATATTGCCAGAATCAAAGATTTGGGCCTGTGCTCACATAGATGATTGGATGGGGCTGAATTTTGGAGGAGTGGTATAATATGCGCACATGAAGGAGTGTTAAAAATTTGAACTCATTTGGGTACTCCTAGCTAACACTTCCTTCACAAAGGCTTCCCTCGGACAGGAACTTTGAAAAATCACTAAGGAAGTTTGGCTAGGCAAATAAAGTAGGATTTTGGCACATGTCAATTATTTGGACAGGAAAACATGTCCAAAAAGTTTGGGGTTAAATGGGAAAAGATAAATAGCACTTGCGTCATAATGTGCCATTTAGGACAGAATAGGAAATTAATTTATTGAGCATGATGAGAAACATGGCCAATGAAATATTTTGACATATTTGAGGAAGATATGACCCAAAAATTTATAAGAATTATTTAAGGATTTTTGGATGGACAGAAATATAGTTCCTTCACAACCTAGGGCAGATAGGGTTATTCCTTTAATAGAAAAAGGAATATTCCTGAGGAAAGGAAATTAGGGTTTGGTCAAGCAGTGGAGTGACATGATCTTGGAACTTTTTTGAGAATGATGAGCCACTTGGGAGGGGGATGAGGATGATTTCTCATGTGACAAGGCCACATAACCACTCCAAAAAAACAGAGCAAAAACCAATAATTCAAACAGAAAAAGAAAAGGGCCAAAACCAGGCTGTTACAGAAAAGAACTTGCATGACATCTTTTATCCTACCCTCCCGTGGCAGCGGGGTCCTATTGGAAACTAAGGGATATTAAGGCCTCCTTTTAATAGAGTACCAGACCAAAGCATTAACACATAGTGAATACATGAACTCCTCAAACTACGGTCATCACTAGTAAGTATCCCGATTATTGTCACTTCGGGGTTAACGGATCATAACACATAATAGGTGACTATAGACTTGCAAGATAGGATGAAGAACTCTCATATATTCATGAAAAAATAATAGGTTCAGATATGAAATCATGGCACTCGGGCCCTAGTGACAAGCATTAAGCATAGCAAAGTCATAGCAACATCAATCTCAGAACATAATGGATACTAGGGAGCAAACCCTAACAAAACTAACTCGATTACAAGATAAATCTCATCCAACCCATCACCGTCCAACAAGCCTACAATGGAATTACTCACGCACGGCGGTGAGCATCATGAAATTGGTGATGTAGGAATGTTGATGATGACGATGGCGACGGATTCCCCTCTCCAGAGCCCTGAACGGACTCCAGATCAGCCCTCCTGAGAGAGATTAGGGCTTGGCAGCGGCTCCGTATCGTAAAACGCGATGAATCCTTCTCTCTGGTTTTTTCTCCCCGAAAGTGAATATATGGAGTTGGAGTTGAGGTCGGTGGAGCGTCAGGGGGCCCACTAGGAAATATGCCCTAGAGGCAATAATAAAGTTATTATTTATTTCCTTATATCATGATAAAAGTTTATTATTCATGCTAGAATTGTATTAACCGGAAACATAATACATGTGTGAATACATAGATGAATAGAGTGTCACTAGTATGCCTCTACTTGACTAGCTCGTTAATCAAAGATGGTTATGTTTCCTAACCATGGACAAAGAGCCGTTATTTGATTAACGGGATCACATCATTAGTTGAATGATCTGATTGACATGACCCATTCCATTAGCTTAGCACCTGATCGTTTAGTATGTTGCTATTGCTTTCTTCATGACTTATACATGTTCCTATGACTATGAGATTATGCAACTCCCGTTTGCCGGAGGAACACTTTGTGTGCTACCAAACGTCACAACGTAACTAGGTGATTATAAAGGATCTCTACAGGTGTCTCCAAAGGTACATGTTGGGTTGGTGTATTTCGAGATTAGGATTTGTCACTCCGATTGTCGGAGAGGTATCTCTGGGCCCTCTCAGTAATGCACATCACTTAAGCCTTGCAAGCATTGCAACTAATGAGTTAGTTGCGGGATGATGTATTACAGAACGAGTAAAGAGACTTGCCGGTAACGAGATTGAACTAGGTATAGGATACCGACGATCGAATCTCGGGCAAGTAACATACCGATGACAAAGGGAACAACGTATGTTGTTATGCGGTCTGACCGATAAAAGATCTTCGTAGAATATGTAGGAGCCAATATGAGCATCCAGGTTCCGCTATTGGTTATTGACCGGAGACGTGTCTCGGTCATGTCTACATTGTTCTCGAACCCGTAGGGTCCGCACGCTTAAGATTACGATGACAGTTATATTATGAGTTTATGCATTTTGATGTACCGAAGGTTGTTCGGAGTCCCGGATGTCATGACGAACATGACGAGGAGTCTCGAAATGGTCGAGACATAAAGATTGATATATTGGAAGCCTATGTTTGGATATCGGAAGTGTTCCGGGTGAAATCGGGATTTTACCGGAGTACGGGGAGGTTACCGGAACCCCCCGGGAGGTATATGGGCCTTAGTGGGCCTTAGTGGAAGAGAGGAGAGGTGGCCAGAGATGGGCCGCGCGCCCCTCCCCCCCTTGGTCTGAATTGGACAAGGGGAGGGGGCCGGCCCCCCTTCCTCCTCTCTCTCCTCTTTTCCCCCCTCCACGAATCCTATTCCAACTAGGAAAGGGGGGAGTCCTACTCCCAGAAGGAGTAGGACTCCTCCTGGCGCGCCACACCTTGGTCGGCCGGCCCCCCTCCCTTGAACCTTTATGTACGGAGGCAGGGGCACCCCTAGAGACACAAGTTGATCCACGTGATCATATTCTTAGCCGTGTGTGGTGCCCCCTTCCACCATAGTCCTCGATAATATTGTAGCGGTGCTTAGGCGAAGCCCTGCGACAGTAGTACATCAAGATCGTCACCACGCCGTCGTGCTGACGGAACTCTTCCCCGACACTTTGCTGCATCGGAGTCCGGGGATCGTCATCGAGCTGAACGTGTGCTAGAACTCAGAGGTGCCGTAGTTTCGGTGCTTGATCGGTCGGGCCGTGGAGACGTATGACTACATCAACCAAACGCTTCCGTTGTCGATCTACAAGGGTAAGTAGATCACACTCTCCCCCTCTCGTTGCTATGCATCACCATGATCTTGCGTGAGCATAGGAATTTTTTTGAAATTACTACGAAACCCTTCAGTGGCATCCGAGCCTAGGTTTTATATGTTGATGTTATATGCACGAGTAGAACACAAGTGAGTTGTGGGCGATATAAGTCATACTGCTTACCAGCATGTCATACTTTGGTTCGGCGGTATTGTTGGACGAAGCGGCACGGACCGACATTACGCGTACGCTTACGCGAGACCGGTTCTCCCGACGTGCTTTGCACATAGGTGGCTTGCGGGTGACAGTTTCTCCAACTTTAGTTGAACCGAGTGTGGCTACGCCCGGTCCTTGCGAAGGTTAAAACAGCACCAACTTGACAAACTATCGTTGTGGTTTTGATGCGTAGGTAAGATTGGTTCTTGCTTAAGCCCGTAGCAGCCACGTAAAACATGCAACAACAAAGTAGAGGACGTCTAACTTGTTTTTGCAGGGCATGTTGTGATGTGATATGGTCAAGACATGATGCTAAATTTTATTGTATGAGATGATCATGTTTTGTAACCGAGTTATCGGCAACTGGCAGGAGCCATATGGTTGTCGCTTTATTGTATGCAATGCAATCGCGCTGTAATGCTTTACTTTATCACTAAGCGGTAGCGATAGTCGTGGAAGCATAAAGATTGGCGAGACAACAACGATGCTACGATGGAGATCAAGGTGTCGCGCCGGTGACGATGGTGATCATGACGGTGCTTCGGAGATGGAGATCACAAGCACAAGATGATGATGGCCATATCATATCACTTATATTGATTGCATGTGATGTTTATCTTTTATGCATCTTATCTTGCTTTGATTGACGGTAGCATTATAAGATGATCTCTCACTAAATTATCAAGGAGTGTTCTCTCTGAGTATGCGCCGTTGCGAAAGTTCTTCGTGCTGAGACACCACGTGATGATCGGGTGTGATAGGCTCTACGTTCAAATACAACGGGTGCAAAACAGTTGCACACGCGGAATACTCAGGTTATACTTGACGAGCCAAGCATATACAGATATGGCCTCGGAACACGGAGACCGAAAGGTCGAGCGTGAATCATATAGTAGATATGATCAACATAGTGATGTTCACCAATGAAACTACTCCATCTCACGTGATGATCGGACATGGTTTAGTTGATTTGGATCACGTAATCACTTAGAGGATTAGAGGGATGTCTATCTAAGTGGGAGTTCTTGAAGTAATATGATTAACTGAACCTAAATTTATCATGAACTTAGTACCTGATAGTATCTTGCTTGTTTATGTATGATTGTAGATAAATGGCCCGTGCTATTGTTCCGTTGAATTTTAATGCGTTCCTTGAGAAAGCAAAGTTGAAAGATGATGGTAGAAATTACACGGACTGGGTCCGTAACTTGAGGATTATCCTCATTGCTGCATAGAAGAATTACGTCCTGGAAGCACCGCTGGGTGCCAGGCCTGCTTCTGGAGCAACAACAGATGTTGTGAACGTCTCGCAGAGCAAAGCTGATGACTACTCGATAGTTCAGTGTGCCATGCTTTACGGCTTAGAACCGGGACTTCAACGACGTTTTGAACGTCATGGAGCATATGAGATGTTCCAGGAGTTGAAGTTAATATTTCAAGCAAATGCCCGGATTGAGAGATATGAAGTCTCCAATAAGTTCTATAGCTGCAAGATGGAGGAGAACAGTTCTGTCAGTGAGCATATACTCAAAATGTCTGGGTATAATAATCACTTGATTCAAATGGGAGTTAATCTTCCAGATGATTGCGTCATTGACAGAATTCTCCAATCACTGCCACCAAGCTATAAGAGCTTCGTGATGAACTACAATATGCAAGGGATGAATAAGACTATTCCCGAGCTCTTCGCAATGCTGAAAGCTGCGGAGGTAGAAATCAAAAAGGAGCATCAAGTGTTGATGGTCAACAAGACCACTAGTTTCAAGAAAAAGGGCAAAGGGAAGAAGAAGGGGAACTTCAAGAAGAACAGCAAGCAAGTTGCTGCTCAAGAGAAGAAACCCAAGTCTTGACCTAAGCCTGAAACTGAGTGCTTCTACTGCAAGCAGACTGGTCACTGGAAGCGGAACTGCCCCAAGTATTTGGCGGATAAGAAGGATGGCAAGGTGAACAAAGGTATATGTGATATACATGTTATTGATGTGTACCTTACTAATGCTCGCAGTAGCACCTGGGTATTTGATACCGGTTCTGTTGCTAATATTTGCAACTCGAAACAGGGACTACGGATTAAGCGAAGATTGGCTAAGGACGAGGTGACGATGCGCGTGGGAAACGGTTCCAAAGTCGATGTAATTGCAGTCGGCACGCTACCTCTACATCTACCTTCGGGATTAATATTAGACCTAAATAATTGTTATTTGGTGCCAGCGTTAAGCATGAACATTATATCTGGATCTTGTTTGATGCGAGACGGTTATTCATTTAAATCGAAGAATAATGGTTGTTCTATTTATATGAATAATATCTTTTATGGTCATGCACCCTTGAAGAGTGGTCTATTCTTATTGAATCTCGATAGTAGTAACACATATTCATAATGTTGAAGCCAAAAGATGCAGAGTTGATAATGATAGTGCAACTTATTTGTGGCACTGCCGTTTAGGTCATATCGGTGTAAAGCGCATGAAGAAACTCCATACTGATGGACTTTTGGAACCACTTGATTATGAATCACTTGGTACTTGCGAACCGTGCCTCATGGGCAAGATGACTAAAACACCGTTCTCCGAAACTATGGAGAGAGCAACAGATTTGTTAGAAATCATACATACAGATGTATGTGGTCCGATGAATGTTGAGGCTCTTGGCGGATATCATTATTTTCTCACCTTCACAGATGATCTAAGCAGATATGGGTATATCTACTTAATGAAGCATAAGTCTGAAACATTTGAAAAGTTCAAAGAATTTCAGAGTGAAGTTGAAAATCATCGTAACAAGAAAATAAAGTTTCTACGATCTAATCGTGGAGGAGAATATTTGAGTTACGAGTTTGGTCTAATTTGAAACAATGCGGAATAGTTTCGCAACTCACGCCACCCGGAACACCACAGCGTAATGGTGTGTCCGAACGTCGTAATCATACTTTACTAGATATGGTGTGATCTATGATGTCTCTTACTGATTTACCGCTATCGTTTTGGGGTTATGCTTTGGAGACGGTCGCATTCACGTTAAATAGGGCACCATCAAAATCCGTTGAGACGACGCCTTATGAACTATGGTTTGGCAAGAAACCAAAGTTGTCGTTTCTGAAAGTTTGGGGCTGCGATGCTTATGTGAAAAAGCTTCAACCTGATAAGCTCGAACCCAAATCGGAGAAATATGTCTTCATAGGATATCCAAAGGAGACTATTGGATACACCTTCTATCACAGATCCGAAGGCAAGACTTTTGTTGCTAAGTTCAGAAATTTTCTAGAGAAGGAGTTTCTCTCGAAAGAAGTGAGTGGGAGGAAAGTAGAACTTGACGAGGTAACTGTACCTGCTCCCTTATTGGAAAGTAGTGCATCACAAAAAACTGTTTCTGTGACACCTACACCAATTAGTGAGGAAGCTAATGATAATGATCATGAAACTTCAGAACAAGATACTACTGAACCTCGTAGATCAACCAGAGTGAGATCCGCACCAGAGTGGTACGGTAATCCTGTTCTGGAAGTCATGCTACTAGATCATGATGAACCTACGAACTATGAAGAAGTGATGGTGAGCCCAGATTCCGCAAAATGGCTTGAAGCCATGAAATCTGAGATGGGATCCATGTATGAGAACAAAGTATGGACTTTGGTTGACTTGCCCAATGATCGGCAAGCAATTGAGAATAAATGTATCTTCAAGAAGAAGACTGACGCCGACGGTAATATTACTGTCTACAAAGCTCGACTTGTCGCAAAAGGGTTTCGGCAAGTTCAAGGGATTGACTACGATGAGACCTTCTCACCCGTAGCGATCCTTAAGTCTGTCCGAATCATGTTAGCAATTGCCGCATTTTATGATTATGAAATTTGGCAGATGGATGTCAAAACTGCATTCCTGAATGGATTTCTGGAAGAAGAGTTGTATATGATGCAACCGGAAGGTTTTGTCGATCCAAAGGGAGCTAACAAAGTGTGCAAGCTCCATCGATCCATTTATGGACTGTTGCAAGCCTCTTGGAGTTGGAATAAACGCTTTGATAGTGTGATCAAAGCATTTGGTTTTATACAGACTTTTGGAGAAGCCTGTATTTACAAGAAAGTGAGTGGGAGCTCTGTAGCATTTCTGATATTATATGTGGATGACATATTACTGATTGGAAATGATATAGAATTTCTGGATAGCATAAAGGGATACTTGAATAAGAGTTTTTCAATGAAAGACCTCGGTGAAGCTGCTTACATATTAGGCATAAAGATCTATAGAGATAGATCAAGACGTTTAATTGGACTTTCACAAAGCACATACCTTGACAAGATTTTGAAGAAGTTCAAAATGGATCAAGCAAAGAAAGGGTTCTTGCCTGTGTTACAAGGTGTGAAGTTGAGTCGGACTCAATGCCCGACCACTGCAGAAGATAGAGAGAAGATGAAAGATGTTCCCGATGCTTCAGCCATAGGCTCTATCATGTATGCAATGCTGTGTACCAGACCTGATGTGTGCCTTGCTATAAGTCTAGCAGGGAGGTACCAAAGTAATCCAGGAGTGGATCACTGGACAGCGGTCAAGAACATCCTGAAGTACCTGAAAAGGACTAAGGATATGTTTCTCGTATATGGAGGTGACAAAGAGCTCATCGTAAACGGTTACGTTGATGCAAGCTTTGACACTGATCCGGACGATTCTAAATCGCAAACCGGATACGTATTTACATTAAAGGGTGGAGCTGTCAGTTGGTGCAGTTCTAAACAAAGCGTTGTGGCGGGATCTACGTGTGAAGCAGAATACATAGCTGCTTCGGAAGCAGCAAATGAAGGAGTCTGGATGAAGGAGTTCATATCCGATCTAGGTGTCATACCTAGTGCATCGAGTCCAATGAAAATCTTTTGTGACAATACTGGTGCAATTGCCTTGGCGAAGGAATCCATATTTCACAAGAGAACCAAGCACATCAAGAGACGCTTCAATTCCATCCGGGATTTAGTCCAGGTGGGAGACATAGAGATTTGCAAGATACATACGGATCTGAATGTTGCAGACCCGTTGACTAAGCCTCTTCCACGAGCAAAACATGATCAGCACCAAGGCTCCATGGGTGTTAGAATCATTACTATGTAATCTAGATTATTGACTCTAGTGCAAGTGGGAGACTGAAGGAAATATGCCCTAGAGGCAATAATAAAGTTATTATTTATTTCCTTATATCATGATAAAAGTTTATTATTCATGCTAGAATTGTATTAACCGGAAACATAATACATGTGTGAATACATAGACGAACAGAGTGTCACTAGTATGCCTCTACTTGACTAGCTCGTTAATCAAAGATGGTTATGTTTCCTAACCATGGACAAAGAGTTGTTATTTGATTAACGGGATCACATCATTAGTTGAATGATCTGATTGACATGACCCATTCCATTAGCTTAGCACCCGATCGTTTAGTATGTTGCTATTGCTTTCTTCATGACTTATACATGTTCCTATGACTATGAGATTATGCAACTCCCGTTTGCCGGAGGAACACTTGGTGTGCTACCAAACGTCACAACGTAACTGGGTGATTATAAAGGAGCTCTACAGGTGTCTCCAAAGGTACATGTTGGGTTGGCGTATTTCGAGATTAGGATTTGTCACTCCGATTGTCGGAGAGGTATCTCTGGGCCCTCTCGGTAATGCACATCACTTAAGACTTGCAAGCATTGAAACTAATGAGTTAGTTGCGGGATGATGTATTACAGTACGAGTAAAGAGACTTGCCGGTAACGAGATTGAACTAGGTATAGGATACCGACGATCGAATCTCGGGCAAGTAACATACCGATGACAAAGGGAACAACGTATGTTGTTATGCGGTCTGACCGATAAAAGATCTTCGTAGAATATGTAGGAGCCAATATGAGCATCCAGGTTTCGCTATTGGTTATTGACCGGAGACGTGTCTCGGTCATGTCTACATTGTTCTTGAACCTGTAGGGTCCGCACGCTTAAGGTTACGACGACAGTTATATTATGAGTTTATGCATTTTGATGTACCGAAGGTTTTTCATAGTCCCGGATGTGATCATGGACATGATGAGGAGTCTCGAAATGGTCGAGACATAAAGATTGATATATTGGAAGCCTATGTTTGGATATCGGAAGTGTTCCCGGGTGAAATCGGGATTTTACCGGAGTACCGGGAGGTTACCGGAACCCCCCGGGAGGTATATGGGCCTTAGTGGGCCTTAGTGGAAGAGAGGAGAGGTGGCCAGAGATGGGCCACGCGCCCCTCCCCCTTGGTCCGAATTGGACAAGGAGAGGGGGCCGGGCCCCCTTCCTCCTCTCTCTCCTCTTTTCCCCCCTCCACGAATCCTATTCCAACTAGGAAAGGGGGGAGTCCTACTCCCAGAAGGAGTAGGACTCCTCCTGGCGCGCCACACCTTGGCCGGCCGGCCCCCCTCCCTTGAACCTTTATATACAGATGCAGGGGCACCCCTAGAGACACAAGTTGATCCACGTGATCATATTCTTAGCCGTGTGGGGTGCCCCCTTCCACCATAGTCCTCGATAATATTGTAGCGGTGCTTAGGCGAAGCCCTGCGACAGTAGTACATCAAGATCGTCACCACGCCGTCGTGCTGACGGAACTCTTCCCCGACACTTTGCTGGATCGGAGTCCGGGGATCGTCATCGAGCTGAACGTGTGCTAGAACTCGGAGGTGCCGTAGTTTCGGTGCTTGATCGGTTGGGCCATGGAGACGTACGACTACATCAACCAAACGCTTCTGTTGTCGATCTACAAGGGTACGTAGATCACACTCTCCCCCTCTCGTTGCTATGCATCACCATGATCTTGCGTGAGCGTAGGAATTTTTTTGAAATTACTACGAAACCCGTCACCCACGAGGCAGGGGGCGCGCCCCCCACCCTCGTGGATAGGGTGTGGGCCCCCTAACGTGGATTCTTTCACCAATATTTTTTATATATTCCAAAAATATTCTCTGTTGATTTTCAGGTCATTCCGAGAACTTTTATTTCTGCACAAAAATAACACCATGGCAATTCTGCTGAAAACAGCGTCAGTCCGGGTTAGTTCCATTCAAATCATGCAAGTTAGAGTCCAAAACAAGGGCAAAAGTGTTTGGAAAAGTAGATATGTTGGAGACGTATCAACTCCCCCAAGCTTAAATGTTTGCTTGTCCTAAAGCAATTCAGTTGATAAACTGAAAGTGATAAAGAAAAACTTTTACAAACTCTGTTTGCTCTTGTTGTTGTAAATATGTAAAGCCAGCATTCAAGTTTTCAGCAAAGATTATGAACTAACCATACTCACAATAACATTTAGGTCTCATGTTTACTCATATCAATGGCATAATGAACTAGCGAGTAATAATAATAAATCTCGAATGACAACACTTTCTCAAAACAATCATAATATGATATAACAAGATGGTATCTCGTTAGCCCTTTCTGAGACCGCAAAACATAAATGCAGAGCACCCCTGAAGATCAAGGGCTGACTGGAAATTGTAATTCATGGTAAAAAAGATCCAGTCAAGTCATACTCAATGTAAACTAATAATAATACATGCCGTGCTCTCCAACTGGTGCTTTTTAACAAGAGGATGATGACTCGACATAAAAGTAAATCGATAGGCGGTGCCAGAGCTCGATTTTGAAATAGAGATGAATAATATTTTGAGCGGTATACTTTCATTGTCAACATAACAACCGAGAGATCTCGTTATCTTCCATGCTACACACATTATAGGCGGTTCCCAAGTAGAATGGTAAAGTTTATACTCCCCCACCACCAACAAGCATCAATCCATGGCTTGCCCGAAACAACGGGTGCCTCCAACTAACAACAATCCTGGGGGAGTTTTGTTTGCAATTATTTTGATTTTATTTGAGCATGAGACTGGGCATCCCGGTGACCAGTCATTTTCTCGTGAGTGAGGAGCGGAGTCCACTCCTCTTGAGAATAACCTGCCTAGCATGAAAGATACAGACAACCCTAGTTGATACATGAGCTATTCAAGCATACAAAACATAATTTTTATTTGAAGGTTTAGAGTTTGGCACATACAAATTTACTTGGAACGGCAGGTAGATACCGCATATAGGAAGGTATTGTGGATTCATATGGAATAACTTTTGGGGTTTATGGAGTTGGATGCACAAGCAGTATTCCCGCTTAGTACAAGTGAAGGCTAGAAAGAGACTGGGAAGCGACCAGCTAGAGAGCGACAACAGTCATGAACATGCATTAAAATTAATCAACACTGAATGCAAGCATGAGTAGGATATAATTCACCATGAACATAAATATCGTGGAGGCTATGTTGATTTTATTTCAACTACATGCGTGAACATGTGCCAAGTCAAGCCACTCGAAATGTTCAAAGGAGGATACCACCCTATCATACCACATCACAACCATTTTAATAGCATGTTGGCACGCAAGGTAAACCATTATAAACTCCTAGCAAATTAAGCATGACATGAGCAACTATAATATCTAATTGTCATTGCAAACATGTTTCATTCATAATAGGCTGAATCAGGAACGATGAATTAATCATATTTACAAAAACAAGAGAGGTCGAGTTCATACTAGCTTTTTTCATCTCAATCAGTTCATCATATATCGTCATTGTTGCCTTTCACTTGCACGACCGAACGATGTGGATAATAATAATAGTGCACATGCATTGGACTAAGCTGGAATCTGCAAGCATTCAATTCAAGGGGGAAGAAAAGGCAATATGGGCTCTTTGTTAGATCAACGATAATGCATATGAGAGCCACTCAACATTTTCATCATGGTCTTCTCCTCTCGACCCCCAAGGAAAAGAAATGAAATAAAACTATTTACACGGGAAAGCTCCCAACAAGCAAAAGAAGAATGAGAAATCTTTTTGGGTTTTCTTTTTAATTACTACTACTACAGGCATGAAAAGTAAACTAGCTAACAGCTACAACTATTTTTTTTCTTAAGGTTTTTCAAACATACAAGAAGAAAGCTTAAAAAGAAAATAAACTAGCATGGATAATACAATGAAAAAGTATGAGCATCGACAACTGGCATGAGTGTGTGAACATGAATGTAATGTCGGTGAGAAATACGTACTCCCCCAAGCTTAGGCTTTTGGCCTAAGTTGGTCTATGCCCATGGATCAAAGTTGTAGCTGGGGTCGTACTGAGATGGAGTGGCAATTGCCTCATGAGCTACAGCTTGGAGG
This sequence comes from Triticum urartu, assembly GCF_056163025.1. Classification (NCBI taxonomy): domain Eukaryota; kingdom Viridiplantae; phylum Streptophyta; class Magnoliopsida; order Poales; family Poaceae; genus Triticum; species Triticum urartu. The sequence continues at coordinate 151,298,441 of NC_141878.1, forward strand.
CGAGCTGCCTACGTCCTCCTCTCGTACTCGCTCGCCTCCTCCCTGGTTATAACATATCTCCATTTTGACTGAAAATCAAAGAAAGCAGGAGCAGGGAGAGCAACGTGGACGGTGCGCCGTCTATCAAAGATTAGTTGGTACTGGAGGAACTGGTCGTTCCTCTCAACAAACTGATGACGAACCATAGCATTATAATCTAGATAAGCAGGAGGCAACTCAATATCATCCCCACGTATGGGTATACCAAGAAAGTTAGCAACACGAGTTGCATAAATTCCACCAAACAAATCTCCAGTTAAACCATTAAGATGCAACCTACGTGGAGCAATAGCCTCCAAGTTGTATTGTTTATCTCCTAATACAACACTCTTGAGAACACTAAGATCAGGAACGCACATGTGACATGCCTCATCCTTACCGTTAATGCATCTACCCACGAAGAGAGAAAAATAATGTATGGTAGGAAAATGAATGCTCCCTATGGTAGCTTGTGTTATTTCTCTAGATTCCCCCACAGTGATACTAGCGAGATATTCTTTAAATTCAGATTTGCGAGGTTCACTAGCACTACCCCACTGCGGGAGTTTACAAGCAGTATTAAAATCTTCTAAGTCCATGGTATAAGATTTATCATAAAGATCAAATAGGACATTGTGAGAGTTGTGCGAGGATGTAAATTTAAATATTCTCACAAATGAATCAATTAAATAGAGGTATTGCCGGCATTTATCTGCCTTGAAGCTCTCAAGATCAGCGTTACGCACATATGCGTCAAATTCTTCCTTCATGCCTGCCCGGACCATGAAATCCTCTGACGGCCATTCACAAGGCCGCACTTGAGCCTCCCTTGGTAGTTCATTGTCCGGCTCGCGTATTGCGGGCCTTGGGCCTTGCTTCCTTGAGGAGCCACCTTGGTACATTTTCCTAAACATATTTCTTCCTCTGAAAAATTTCTGAAATTTTTAGTGACTCAAAATAAAAGTGAACCAAACTCAACAAAATTGATAGCAACTACTCCTACAAGTGCCTAGAGGTTATATCATGCATTAAAACTACTTTCGACCACATAAATTTGACATGCAAGCTCAAGAACAGGGTCACCTAAGCAACAAGAATTTGCAATAAATAAAGCACTAGAACAAAAACTAATTGGACCATTGGAGGAGTCACATACCGAAGAACAATCCCCCAAAGCAGTTTTGTGAATGGAACTTTAAGCAAGGAGATTGAAAATGGCAGCAAGATGAGAAAGAACTCGGGTTTGAGCTGGTGGGTGATTTTTTTTCTGGAGGAAGACGAAGTGTGTGGGTGCAAGAATAAGTGGAGGGGACCCATGTGGGGTCCACGAGGAAGGGGGCGCTCCCTCCACCCTCGTGGGCACACGGTGGGTCCCCCTGATGTGTTCTCAATGCCAGTAATTCTTAAATATTCTGGAAAAAATCATATTTCATTTTCAGGGCATTTGGATAACTTTTATTTTCGGGGTATTTTTTATTGCAAGGATAATTCAGAAAACAGACAAAAAAATACATTTTTACTTTATTTAATATAAATAACAGAAAGTAAAAGGATGGTACAGAAGGTTGTGCTTTCTAACTTCATCCATCTCATGCTCATCAAAAGGAATCCACTAACAAGGTTGATCAAGTCTTGTTAACAAACTCATTCTGAATCGCATGAAACCGGAGAAATTTCGAATAGCACTATGTTACCTCAATGGGGAGATGCACGTCCACAACAATAAGAATATCATATTTCTTCTTGACAGTAGGAAGAGGAAATTCAAATCCTCCAATATTAATTGTTGAAATTTTTCCAATAGAATTGATACTGTGGACTTGAGGTTGTTTCCTCAGAAAGTGTACCGTATGCTCATTACCATTAACATGAAAAGTGACATTGCCTTTGTTGCAATCAATAACAGCCCCTGCAGTATTCAAAAAGGGTCTACCAAGGATAATCGACATACTATCGTCCTTGGGAATATCAAGAATAACAAAGTCCGTTAAAATAGTAACATTTGCAACCACAACAGGCACATCCTCACAAATACCGATAGGTATAGCAGTTGATTTATCGGCCATTTGCAAAGATATTTCAGTAGGTGTCAACTTATTCAAATCAAGTCTACGATATAAAAAGAGAGGCATAACACTAACACCGTCTCCAAGATCACATAAAGCAGTTTTAACATAGTTTCTTTTAATGGAGCATGGTATAGTTGGTACTCCTGGGTCTCCTAGTTTCTTAGGTATTCCACCCTTAAAAGTGTAATTAGCAAGCATGGTGGAAATTTCAGCTTCCGGTATTTTTCTTTTATTAGTAACAATATCCTTCATGTATTTAGCATAAGGGTTCATTCTAAGCATATCAGTCAAACGCATACACAAAAAGATAGGTCTAATCATTTCAGCAAAGCGCTCAAAATCCTCATCATCCTTTTTCTTGGATGGTTTAGGAGGAAAAGGCATGGGTTTCTGAACCCATGGTTCTCTTTCTTTACCGTGCTTCCTAGCAACAAAGTCTCTCTTATCATAATGTTGATTCTTTAATTGTGGGTTATCAAGATCAACAGCAGGTTCAATCTCTACATCATTATCATTGCTAGGTTGAGCATCAGCATGAACATCATCATTAACATTATCACTAGGTTCATGTTCATTACCAGATTGTGTCTCAGCATCAGAAATAGAAATATCATTAAGATTCTCAGGTGTGTCAACAACAGGTTTACTAGAAGCATGCAAAGTCCTATCATTTTTCTTTTTCTTCTTCTTAGAAGAACTAGGTGCATCAACATTAATTCTCTGAGAATCTTGCTCAATTTTCTTAGGGTGGACTTCATGATACAAAGGTTCCTGAGTCATTTTACCCCCTCTAGTCATGACTCTAACAACATTATCATTCTTCTTATTATTAAATTCATTCAGCAAATCATTCTGAGCCTTAAGTACTTGTTCTACTTGAGTGGTAACCATAGAAGCATGTTTACTAATAAGTTTAAGTTCACCTTTAACTCTAGACATATAATCACTCAAGTGTTCAAGCATATCAGCATTATGTTTCAGTTGTCTACCAACATAAGCATTGAAGTTTTCTTGTTTAACAATAAAATTATCAAACTCATCCAAGCATTGGCTAGCAGACTTATTACGAGGAATATCACCTTCATCAAATATATAGAGAGAATTTACCTTTACTACCTGTGTCGGGTTATCTAGACCATGTATTTCTTCAATACGTGGTAAATTCTTAACATCTTCAGCTTTAATATCTTTTTCTTTCATAGATTTCTTTGCCTCTTGCATATCTTCAGGACTTAGAAATAGAATACCCCTTTTCTTCGGAGTTGGCTTAGGAGTTGGTTCAGGAAGTGTCCAATCATTTTCATTACTCAACATATTATTCAATAGTAATTCATCTTGATCAACTGTTCTCTCCCCGAAAACACAACCAGCACAACTATCCAGGTAGTCTCTGGAAGCATCGGTTAGTCCATTATAAAAGATATCAAGTATTTCATTTTTCTTGAGAGGATGATCAGGCAAAGCATTAAGTAATTGGAGAAGCCTCCCCCAAGCTTGTGGGAGACTCTCTTCTTCAATTTGCACAAAATTATATATTTCCCTTAAGGCAGCTTGTTTCTTATGAGCGGGGAAGTATTTAGCAGAGAAGTAATAAATCATATCCTGGGGACTATGCACACAACCAGGATCAAGAGAATTAATCCATGTTTTAGTATCACCCTTTAATGAGAACATAAACAACTTAAGAATAAAGTAATAGCGAGTTTTCTCATCATGAGTAAACAGCGTGGCTATATCATTTAATTTAGTAAGATGTGCCACAACAGTTTCAGATTCATAGCCATAAAAAGAATCAGATTCAACCAAAGTAATTAACTCAGGATCGACAGAGAAATCATAATCCTTATCAGTAATAAAGATAGGTGAAATAGCAAAAGCAGGGCCATATTTCATTCTAGCATTCAAAGACTTTTCTTTAAGCTTAGCTAACAGTTTCTTAAGATCATATCTATCATTGCAAGCTAAGAAGTCTCTAGCAGTTTCTTCATCCATAACATAACCCTCAGGCACAACAGGCAATTCATATCTAGGGGGAGAATATTCATCATCACTTTCATCAATATTATCAGTTTCAATAATTTCATTCTTTCTAGCCCTAGCAAGTTGTTCATCAAGAAATTCACCTCATAGCACAGTATTATCAAGCATAGAAGTAGTTTCGTCATAAGTATCATGCAAAGCAGAAGTGGCATCATCTATAACATGTGACATATCAGAATGAATAGCAGGAGTAGGTGTCGCAAGTTTACTCAAAACAAAAGGTGAATCAAGTGCAGAGCTAGATGGCAGTTCCTTACCTTCCCTCGTAGTTGAGGGGAAAATCTTGGTTCTTTGATCTTTCAAACTCTTCATAGTGATCAACAGATATAAATCCCAAGTGACTCAAAGAATAGAGCTATGCTCCCCAACAATGGCGCCAGAAAATAGTCTTGATAACCCACAAGTATAGGGGATCGCAACAGTTTTCGAGGGTAGAGTATTCAACCCAAATTTATTAATTCGACACAAGGGGAGCCAAAGAATATTCTCAAGTATTAGCAGCTAAGTTGTCAATTCAACCACACCTGGAAACTTAATATCTGCAGCAAAGTATTTAGTAGCAAAGTAATATGATAGTAGTGGTAACGGTAGCAAAAGTAATATTTTTGGTTTTATAGTGATTGTAACAGTACCAACGGAAAAGTAAATAAGCGAAGAACAATATATGAAAAGCTCGTAGGCTATGGATCAGTGATGGATAATTATGTTGGATGTGATTCCGCGTGCAATAGTTATAACATAGGGTGACACAGAACTAGCTCCAGTTCATCAATGTAATGTAGGCATGTATTCCGAATATAGTCATACGTGCTTATGGAAAAGAACTTGCATGACATCTTTTGTCCTACCCTCCCGTGGCAGCGGGGTCCTATTGAAAACTAAGGGGTATTAAGGCCTCCTTTTAACAGAGTACCAAACCAAAGCATTAACACATAGTGAATACATGAACTCCTCAAACTACGGTCATCACCGGTAAGTATCCCGATTATTGTCACTTCGGGGTTGTCACCGGTAAGTATCCCAGCACTAATTTCTGTCCCTACCTTTCATTTTCTGTTTTTATTAGTTAAATAAAATAAAATACCATGTTTTGTTTGTTTTCTGAATTTCCAATGCAATAAAAAATGACCCAAAAATAAAAGTTCTCAGAATGCCCTGGAAATTTTACATGATTTTTTCTCTGAATATTTAAGAATTTTTGGTGCAAATAATACTAGAGGGAGGTGCACCAGGTGGGCACAACCCACTTGGGGGCGCTAGCACTCCCAAGCGCGCCCTGGTGGGTTGTGGTCCGCACGTGGGCTGAAGGAAATATGCCCTAGAGGCAATAATAAAGTTGTTATTTATATTTCCTTATATCATGATAAATGTTTATTATTCATACTAGAATTGTATTAACCGGAAACTTAGTACATGTGTGAATATATAGACAAACAGAGTATCACTAGTTTGCCTCTACTTAACTAGCTCGTTGAATCAATATGGTTATGTTTCCTAACCATAGACATGAGTTGTCATTTGATTAACGGGATCACATCATTAGAGAATGATGTGATTTACTTGACCCATCCGTTAGCTTAGCACAATGATCGTTTAGTTTGTTGCTATTGCTTTCTCCATAACTTATACATGTTCCTATGACTATGAGATCATGCAACTCCCGAATACCGGAGGAACACTTTGTGTGCTACCAAACGTCACAACGTAACTGGGTTATTATAAAGGTGCTCTATAGGTGTCTCCGATGGTGTTTGTTGAGTTGGCATGGATCGAGATTAGGATTTGTCACTCCGATTGTTGGAGAGGTATCTCTGGGCCCTCTCGGTAATGCACATCAATATAAGCCTTGCAAGCAATGTGACTAATGAGTTAGTTACGGGATGATGCATTACGGAACAAGTAAAGAGACTTGCCGATAATGAGATTGAACTAGGTATTGAGATACCGACGATCGAATCTCAGGCAAGTAACATACCGATGACAAAGGGAACAACGTATATCGTTATGCGGTTTGACCGATAAATATCTTCATAGAATATGTGGGAGCCAATATGAACATCCAGGTTCCTCTATTGGTTATTGACCGGAGACATGTCTCGGTCATGTCTACATAGTTCTCAAACCCGTAGGGTCCGCACGCTTAACGTTCGGTGACGATTGGTATTATGAGTTTATGTGTTTTGATGAACCGAAGGTTGTTCGGAGTCCCAGATGTGATCATGGGAATGACGAGGAGTCTCGAAATGGTCGAGACATAAAGATCAATATATTGGATGACTATGTTTGGACATCGGAATGGCTCCGGGTCAGTTCGGGCATTAACCGGAGTACCGGGGGGTTACCGGAACCCCCGAGAGAGTATATGGGCCCTAATGGTCTTGAGGGGAGAGAGGGAGGGGCTGCCTAGGGCAGGCCGCGCGCCCCCCAAGGCCTAGTCCGAATTGGACTAGGGGGAGGGGCGGCGCCCCCTCCTTCCTTCTCTTCTCTCTTCCCTTTCCTACTCTCCTACTCCTACTACATGGAGGGGGAGAATCCTACTGCTGATGGGAGTAGGACTCCCCCAGGGTGCGCCATAGTAGAGGGCCAGCTCCCCCCTCCACTCCTTTATATACGGGGGAGGGGGCACCCCATAGACACACAAGTTGATCATTGATCTCTTAGCCGTGTGCGGTGCCCCCCTCCACCATAATCCACCTCAGTCATATCATAGCGGTGCTTAGGCGAAGCCCTGTTCCGGTAGCATCATCATCACCGTCATCACGCCATCGTGCTGACGAAGCTCTCCTTCAACACTCTGCTGGATCATGAGTTCGTGGGATGTCACCGAGCCGAACGTGTGCAGATCGTGGAGGTGTCGTACTTTCAGTACTAGGATCGGTCGATCGTGAAGACATACGACTACATCAACCGCGTTGTCATAACTCTTCTGCATACGGTCTACGAGGGTACATGGACAACACTCTCCCCTTGATGTCTACTACACAACCTTCTTCTTTTAGATGTTGTTGGGCCTCCAAGTGTAGAGGTTTGTAGGACAGTACCAAAATTCCCTCAAGTGGATGACCTAAGGTTTATCAATCCGTGGGAGGCGTAGGATAAAGATGGTCTCTCTCAAGCAACCCTGCAACCAAATAACAAAGAGCCTCTTGTGTCCCCAACACACCCAATACAATGGTAAATTGTATAGGTGCACTAGTTCAGCGAAGAGATGGTGATACAAGTGCAATATGGATAGTAGATAATGGTTTTTGTAATCTGAAAATATAAAAACAGCAAGGTAACTAATGATAAAAGTGAGCACAAACGGTATTGCAATGCGTTGAAACAAGGCCTAGGGTTCATACTTTCACTAGTGCAAGTTCTCTCAACAATAATAACATAATTGGATCATATAAATATCCCTCAACATGCAACAAAGAGTCACTCCACAGTCACTAATGGTGGAGAACAAACGAAGAGATTATGGTAGGGTATGAAACCACCTCAAAGTCATCCTTTCTGATCGATCTATTCAAGAGTCTGTAGTAAAATAACACGAAGCTATTCTTTCCGTTCGATCTATCATAGAGTTCGTACTAGAATAACACCTTAAGACACAAATCAACCAAAACCCTAATGCCACCTAGATACTCCAATGTCACCTCAAGTATCCGTGGGTATGATTATACGATATGCATCACACAATCTCAGATTCATCTATTCAACCAACACAAAGAGATTCAAAGAGTGCCCCAAAGTTTCTACCCGAGAGTCAAGACGAAAATGTGTGCCAACCCCTATGCATAAGTTCATGAGTTCACGGAACTCGCAAGTTGATCACCAAAACATACATCAAGTGGATCACATGATATCCCATTTTCACCACAGATAAGAACGTGCAAGACATACATCAAGTGTTCTCAAATCTTTAAAGACTCAATCTGATAAAATAACTTCAAGGGGAAAACTCAATCCATTACAAGAGAGTAGAGGGGGAGAAACATCATAAGAACCAACTATAATAGCAACGCTCGCGATACATAAAGATTGTACCACCTCAAGAACACGAGAGAGAAAAATCAAACACATAGCTATTGGTACATACCCTTAGCCCCGAGGGTGAACTACTCCCTCCTCGTCATGGAGAGCGCCGGGATGATGAAGATGGCCATCGGAGAGGGATTCCCCCCCTCTGGCAGGGTGCTGGAACGGATCTAGATTGGTTTTCGGTGGCTACAGAGGCTTCTGCGGCGGAACTCCCGATCTATTCTGTTTCTCGATGTTTTTAGGGTATATGGACATATATAGGCGAAAGAAGTCGGTCAGGGGAGCCACGAGGGGCCCATGAGGGTGGGGGCGTGCCCAGGGGGAGGCGCGCCTCCCTGCCTCGTGGCCACCTTGAAGCTTCCTTGACTTCAACTCCAAGTCTCCTGGATCACGTTCGTTCCAAAATTCACGCTCCCGAAGGTTTCATTTCGTTTGGACTCCGTTTGATATTCCTTTTCTGCGAAACACTGAAACAAGGGAAAAAACGGAAACTGGCACTGGGCTCTGGGTTAATAGGTTAGTCCCAAAATCATATAAAATAGCATATAAATGCATATAAAACATCCAAGGTTGATAATATAATAGCATGGAACAATCAAAAATTATAGATACATTGGAGATGTATCACCCCTCTTGTTGCTATGCATCACCATGATCTTGCATGTGCCTAGGAATTTTTTTGAAGTTACTGCATTCCCCAATAGTGGCATCCGAGCCAGGTTTATACGTAGATGTTATATGCACGAGTAGAACACAAAGGAGTTGTGGGCGTGGGTATATACATATTGCTTGTCGTCACTAGTTGATTCTTGATTCTGCGGTGTTGTTGGATGAAGAGGCCCAGACCGACATTACGCGTACGCTTACGCTAGACTGGTTCTATCGACGTGCTTCGCACACAGGTGGCTGGTGGGTGTCAGTTTCTCCAACTTTAGTTGAATCGGATTCAATGAACAGGGTTCTTTCTGAAGATCAAAAAGCAATAACTATACCGCTTTGTGGTTTTTAATGCGTAGGTAAGAAAGGTTCTTGCTCAGCCCGTAGCAGCCACGTAAAACTTGCAACAACAAAGTAGAGGGCGTCTAACTTGTTTTTGCAAGGCATGTTGTGATGTGATATGGTCAAGACATGATGCTAAACTTTATTGTATGAGATGATCATGTTTTGTAACACAGTTATCGACAACTGGCAGGAGCCATATGGTTGTCGCTTTATTGTAAGAAATGCAATCGCCATGTAATTGCTTTACTTTATCACTAAGCGGTAGCGATAGTCGTAGAAGCAATAGTTGGCAAGACGGCAATGATGCTTTGATGGAGATCAACGTGTCAAGCCGGTGATGATGGTGATCATGACGGTGCTTTGGAGATGGAGATCAAAGGCACAAGATGATGATGGCCATATCATATCACTTATATTGATTGCATGTGATGTTTATCCTTTATGCATCTTATTTTGCTTAGTTCGACGGTAGCATTATAAGATGATCTCTCACTAAATTTCAAGGTATAAGTGTTCTCCCTGAGTATGCACCGTTGCTAAAGTTCGTCATGCCGAGACACCATGTGATGATCGGGTGTGATAAGCTCAACGTTCATCTACAACGGGTGTAAGACAATTTTGCACACGCAGAATACTCAGGTTAAACTTGACGAGCCTTGCATATGCAGATATGGCCTCGGAACACTGAGACCGAAAGGTCGAGCGTGAATCATATATTAGATATGATCAACATAGTGATGTTCACCATTGAAAACTACTCCATTTCACGTGATGATCGGTTATGGTTTAGTTGATATGGATCACGTGATCACTTAGATGATTAGAGGGATGTCTATCTAAGTGGGAGTTCTTAAGTAATATGATTAATTGAACTTAAATTTATCATGAACTTAGTACCTGATAGTATTTTGCTTGTCTATGTTATTGTAGATAGATGGCACGTGTTGTTGTTCCGTTGAATTTTAATGCGTTCCTTGAGAAAGCAAAGTTGAAAGATGATGGTAGCAATTACACGGACTGGGTTCGTAACTTGAGGATTATCCTCATTGCTACACAGAAGAATTACGTTCTGGAAGCACCGATGGGTGCCAAACCCGCTGCAGGAGCAACGCCAGATGTTATGAATGTCTGGCAGAGCAAAGTTGATGACTACTCAATAGTTCAGTGTGCCATGCTTTATGGCTTAGAACTGGGACTTCAATGACGTTTTGAACGTCATGGAGCATATGAGATGTTCCAGGAGTTGAAGTTAATATTTCAAGCAAATGCCCGGATTGAGAGATATGAAGTCTCCAATAAGTTCTACAGCTGCAAGATGGAGGAGAATAGTTATGTCAGTGAACATATACTCAGCATGTCTGGATATCATAACCACTTGACTCAGCTGGGAGTTAATCTTCTAGTTGATAGTGTCATTGACAGAGTTCTTCAATCACTGCCACCAAGCTACAATAGCTTTGTGATGAACTATAATGTGCAAGGAATGGATAAGACAATTCCCGAGCTCTTCGCAATGCTAAAGGCCACGGAGGTAGAAATCAAGAAGGAGCATCAAGTGTTGATGGTCAACAAGACCACCAGTTTCAAGAAAAAGGGTAAAGGGAACAAGAAAGGGAACTTCAAGAAGAACGACAAACAAGTTGTTGCTCAAGAGAAGAAACCCAAGTCTGGACCTAAGCCTGAGACTGAGTGCTTCTACTGCAAATGGAGTGGTCACTGGAAGCGGAACTGTCCCAAGTATTTGGCGGATAAGAAGGATGGCAAGGTGAACGGTATATTTGATATATATATATACATGTTATTGATGTGTACCTTACTAATGCTCGCAGTAGTGCCTGGGTATTTGATATTGGTTCAGTTGCTAACATTTGCAACTCGAAATAGGGGCTACGGATTAAGCGAAGATTGGCTAAGGACGAGGTGATGATGCGTGTGGGAAATGGTTCCAAAGTCGATGTGATGGCCGTCAGCACGCTACCTCTACATCTACCTTCGAGACTAGTTTTAGACCTAAATAATTGTTATTTGGGTCCAGCGTTGAGCATGAACATTATATCTTGATCTTGTTTGATGCGAGACGGTTATTCATTTAAATCAGAGAATAATGGTTGTTCTATTTATATGAGTAATATCTTTTATGGTCATGCACCCTTTATGAGTGGTCTATTTTTACTAAATCTTGATACTAGTGATACACATGTTCATAGTATTGAAGCCAAAAGATGCCGAGTTGATAATGATAGTGCAACTTATTTGTGGCACTGCCGTTTAGGTCATATTGGTGTAAAGCGCATGAAGAAACTCCATTCTGATGGACTTCTGGAATCACTTGATTATGAATCTCTTGGTACTTGCGAACCATGCCTCATGGGCAAGATGACTAAAACTCCGTTCTCCGGAACAATGGAGTGAGCAACAGAGTTATTGGAAATCATACATACTGATGTATGTGGTCCAATGAACATTGAAGCTCACGGCGGATATCGTTATTTTCTCACCTTCACAGATGATTTAAGCAGATATGGGTATATCTACTTAATGAAACATAAGTCTGTAACATTTGAAAAGTTCAAAGAATTTCAGAGTGAAGTGGAAAATCATCGTAACAAGAAAATCAAGTTTCTGCAATCTGGTCGTGGAGGTGAATATTTGAGTTATGAGTTTGGACTTCATTTGAAACAATGCGGAATAGTTTCACAACTCACGCCACCCGGAACACCACAACGTAATGGTGTGTCTGAATGTCTTAATCGTACTTTACTAGATATGGTGCGATCTATGATGTCTCTTACTGATTTACCGCTATAATTTTGCGGTTATGCTTTAGAGACGGCTGCATTCAGTTAAATAGGGCACCATCTAAATCAGTTGAGACGACACCTTATGAACTGTGGTTTGGCAAGAAACCCAAGTTGTCGTTTCTTAAAGTTTGGGGCTGCGATGCTTATGTGAAAAAGCTTCAACCTGATAAGCTCAAACCCAAATCGGAGAAATGTGTCTTCATAGGATACCCAAAGGAGACTGTTGGGTACACCTTCTGTCACAGATCCGAAGGCAAGATATTCGTTGCTAAGAATGGATCCTTTCTATAAAAGGAGTTTCTCTCGAAAGAAGTGAGTGGGAGGAAAGTAGAACTTGATGAGGTAATTGTACCTACTCCCTTATTGGAAAGTAGTTCATCACTGAAATCAGTTCCAGTGATTCCTACACCAGTAAGTGAGGAAGCTTATGATGATGATCATGAAACTTCTGATCAAGTTACTACTGAACCTCGTAGGTCAACCAGAGTAAGATCCGCACCAGAGTGGTACGGTAATCCTGTTCTGGAGGTCATGTTACTTGACCATGACGAACCTACGAACTATGTGGAAGCAATGATGATCCCAGATTCCGCAAAATGGCTTGAGGCCATGAAATCTGAGATGGGATCCATGTATGAGAACAAAGTGTGAACGTTGGTTGACTTGCCCGATGATCGTCAAGCCATAGAGAATAAATGGATCTTCAAGAAAAAGACTGACGCTGACGGTAATGTTACTGTCTACAAAGCTCAACTTGTTGCAAAAGGTTTTTGACAAGTTCAAGGAGTTGACTATGATGAGACCTTCTCACCCACAGCGATGCTTAAGTCCGTCTGAATCATGTTAGCAATTGTCGCATTTTATGATTATGAAATTTGGTAAATGGATGTCAAAACTGCATTCCTTAATGGATATCTTAAAGAAGAGTTGTATATGATGCAATCAGAAGGTTTTGTCGATCCAAAAGGTGCTAACAAAGTGTGCAAGCTCCAGCGATCCATTTATGGACTGGTGCAAGCATCTCGGAGTTGGAATATACGCTTTGATAGTGTGATCAAAGCATATGGTTTTATACAGACTTTTGGAGAAGCATGTATTTATAAGAAAGTGAGTGGGAGCTCTGTAGCATTTCTGATATTATATGTGGATGACATATTGTTGATCAGAAATGATACTGAATTTCTGAATAGCATAAAAGGATACTTGAATAAAAAAATTCAATGAAGGACCTCGGTGAAGCTACTTATATATTGGGCATCAAGATCTATAGAGATAGATCAAGACGCTTAATTGGACTTTCACGAAGCACATACCTTGATAAAGTTTTGAAGAAGTTCAAAATGAATCAAGCAAAGAAAGGGTTCTTGCCTGTGTTACAAGGTGTGAAGTTGAGTCAGACTCAATGCCCGACCACTGCAGAAGATAGAGAGAAAATGAAAGGTGTTCCCTATGCTTCAGCCATAGGCTCTATCATGTATGCAATGTTGTGTACCAGACCTGATGTGTGCCTTGCTATCAGTGTAGTAGGGAGGTACCAAAGTAATCCAGGAGTGGATCACTGGACAACGGTCAAGAACATCCCGAAATACCTGAAAAGGACTAATGATATGTTTCTCGTATATGGAGGTGACAAAGAGCTCGTCATAAACAGTTACATCGATGCAAGCTTTGACACTGATCCGGATGACTCTAAGTCACAAACCGGATACGTGTTTTTATTAAATGGTGGAGCTATCAGTTGGTGCAGTTCCAAGCAGAGCGTCATGGCGGGATCTACGTGTGAAGCGGAATACATAGCTGCTTTGGAAGAAGCAAATGAAGGAGTCTGGATGAAGGAGTTCATATCCGATCTAGGTGTCATACCTAGTGCATCGGGTCCAATGAAAATCTTTTGTGACAATACTGGTGCAATCGCCTTGGCAAAGGAATCCAGATTTCACAAGAGAACCAAGCACATCAACAGACGCTTCAATTCCATCCGCGATCAAGTCAAGGAGGGAGACATAGAGATTTGCAAGATACATACGGATCTGAATGTTGCAGACCTGTTGACTAAGCCTCTCTCACGAGCAAAATATGATCAGCACCAAGACTCCATGGGTGTTAGAATCATTACAATGTAATCTAGATTATTGACTCTAGTGCAAGTGGGAGACTGAAGGAAATATGCCCTAGAGGCAATAATAAAGTTGTTATTTATATTTCCTTATATCATGATATATGCTTATTATTCATGCTAGAATTGTATAAACCGGAAACTTAGTACATGTGTGAATATATAGAAAAACAGAGTATCACTAGTTGACCTCTACTTAACTAGCTCGTTGAATCAATGATGGTAATGTTTCCTAACCATATACATGAGTTGTCATTTGATTAACAGGATCACATCATTAGAAAATGATGTGATTGACTTGACCCATCCGTTAGCTTAGCACGATGATCATTTAGTTTGTTGCTATTGCTTTCTCCATAACTTATACATGTTCCTATGACTATGAGATCATGCAACTCCCGTATACCGGAGGAACACTTTGTGTGCTACCAAACGTCACAACATAACTGGGTGATTATAAAGGTGCTCTACAGGTGTCTCCGATGGTGTTTGTTGAGTTGGCATGGATCGACATTAGGATTTGTCACTCCGATTGTCGGAGAGGTATCTTTGGGCCCTCTTGGTAATGCACATCAATATAAGCCTTGCAAGCAATGTGACTAATGAGTTAGTTGCAGGATGATGCATTACAGAACGAGTAAAGAGACTTGCCGGCAACGAGATTGAACTAGGTATTGAGATACCGACGATTGAATCTCGGGCAAGTAACATACCGATGACAAAGGGAACAATGTATATCGTTATGCGGTTTAACCGATAAAGATCTTCGTAGAATATGTGGGAACCAATATGAACATCCAGGTTCCGCTATTGATTATTAACCGGAGACATGTCTCGGTCATGTCTACATAGTTCTCGAACCCGTAGGGTCCGCACGCTTAACGTTCGGTGACGATCGGTATTATGAGTTTCTGTGTTTTGATGAACCGAAGGTTGTTGGGAGTCAAGGATGTGATCACGGGCATGACGAGGAGTCTCGAAATGGTCGAGACATAAAGATCGATATACTAGATGACTATGTTTGGACATCGGAATGGTTCCGGGTGAGTTCGGGCATTAACCGGAGTACCGCGGGATTACCGGAACCCCCGGGGGAGTATATGGGCCCTAATGGGCTTTAGGGGAGAGAGGGAGGGGCTGCCTAGGGCAGGCCGCGCACTCCCCCCCCCCAGGCCTAGCCCGAATTGGACTAGGGGGGAGGGGCGGCGCCCCCTCCTTCCTTCTCTTCTCTCTTCCCTTTCCTACTCTCCTACTCCTACTACATGGAAGGGGGGAATCCTACTCCCGGTGGGAGTAGGACTCCCCAGGGTGCGCCATAGTAGAGGGCCAGCCCTCCCCCTCTGCCACTCCTTTATGTACGAGGGAGGGGGCACCCCATAGACACGCAAGTTTTTTTTGAGCATATAGACACACAAGTTGATCATTGATGTCTTAGCCGTGTGCGGTGCCCCCCTCCACCATAATCCACCTCGATCATATTGTAGCGATGCTTAGGCGAAGCCCTGTTCCGGTAGCATCATCATCACCATCATCACGCCGTCGTGCTGACCAAGCTCTCCTTCAACACTCTACTGGATCGTGAGTTCGTGGGACGTCACCGAGCCGAACGTGTGCAGATCGCGGAGGTGCCGTACTTTCGGTACTAGGATCGGTCGATCATGAAGACGTACGACTACATCAACCACATTGTCATAACGCTTCCGCTTACGGTCTACGAGGGTACGTGGACAACACTCTCCCCTCTCGTTGCTATGCATCACCATGATCTTGCGTGTGCGTAGGATTTTTTTTTTGAAATTACTGCGTTCCCCAACATGGGCCCCCTCACTTACCTCTTCATCCCACATGATCACTTACCTCCAGAAAAAAATCTCCATTGCTCTCTCTTCCGTGTTCTTGAGCTCAAACCTGCGAATTTCGATCTCTTTGCTCGAAGCTCCGTTTCCGAAACTGTTTTGGGGGATTGTTGCTTGAAAATTGTATGCGAACATGAATATCTTCAGGAAGTTTGTCTCTAAGAAGAACTCCAAGGGTGTTATTGGAGAGTCTTCTGATAGTGATCTCCACCCCCGGAGGTTGGCGGAGGTACGGCCGTGCGAACGGCCGCATACCCCGTTCCTGGAAGAGGTGGGAATCCTTCAAGAGTTCACACAATATGTTGCGAATGCCGGTCTCACCGACTTCATCGCAGATGAGTGTGACCAACACCAAATCCTCACAAATATCTTTGTTCAGAGTTTTACTTTCCTGCCCAGGAATAATCCTCCTGAAGTGAGCTTTAATTTATATGTTGAAAACCATCAGATACCACTTACTGAATTTTGTGATATATGCTTGATCCCTTCTTATGGGAGCTTAGCCGAGCCTAGGCCAATTGGGTTTGAGGATTTTTATCGCACTTTGACAGTGGGAGATGAGAGAGGGGTGTCAGCCACTACGGCTACTAGCATACACTTTCCTGCCGTACATTATTTTGCTTTATTTGTTGCTAAGTGCTTGCTTGCTAGAAAGAAAGTATGTGCGCTTAGTGCACCAGACTTTGCTATTTTACGCCGAGCACTAGAGGGCGACAACACCCATAGCTTGGGAGATATTGTGGCTCGTCGCCTCCAGCTTAATAAATCACAGGGTGAAATACATGGTGATATTTTTTCTACTCGTTTGACAGGTCACTTTGAGGTTGAGATACGCCCTCATGATTACCCTTTGACCAAGGTCTACCTAGACAGGGCAGCCATGGAGCACCATCATTTTCTTGCACGAGATTACCCTGACATTCCCATTCCTTATAACCTGGTTTTTAGCGTTAAAACTCGTGATATTATTCCACTGACTGCACCTGCTTTGTTTGATTCTGCTGCATGGGGCGGATATAGGATCATGCATGCGGACATCATCGCCTACCAGAACGCTCAAGCTGCTGCGGAAGCGGCACAGGAGGAGCCTCCACAGTGGGATGAGTGGATGCCCGCTCCTCAACACCCCTACTACCCTCCAGGCTACTGATCGACTACCAAGTTAGGCCAAAAGCCTAAGTTTGGGGGAGTACGTGTTTCCACCGACTTTACATTCATGTCTACTTATTCCATTTGTCGGTTCTCACACTTTTTCTTTGTATCATCCATGCTTAGATCTATTTTTCTTGCTTTTCTTCTTGTGTGTTTGATAAACTTTAGAAAAAACCAAAAAAAATTAGTTATAGTTAATTTACTTTTCATGCATGCTTAGTTGTAATATTTAAAAAACCCAAAAAGATTTCTTTGTTATTCTTTTGCTTGTTGGGAGCTTTTCCATGTAAATAATTTTTCTCGTTTTTGTTTTTCTCTTATTTGCTTGCACAAGAAAATTAAGAACTCCAAAAATATTTCAGTGTGTTTCTCTGAATTTCTTTTCTTTTTATTCGAGTTCTACCAAGGAGAAGACCGCGATGAAAATGTTGAGTGGCCCTCATTTGAATAACTATTGAACTAATAAAGAACACATTTTACCTTGTCTTCTCCTATTGAATAAAATGTTTGCAGATTCCAGCTTAGTCCACGACACTCTTGCATTATTATTATTTTCATATCATTCGGTCGTGCAAGTGAAAGACAATAATGACGACATTCGATGAACTGGTCGTGGCAGAGAGAAACTGATATGAACTCAACTTGTTCTTTTTGTGTAAATATGTTTAACCTAGTACCCATGATTCAACCCATTATGATTAAACTGTTGGGTTTCGTAGTAATTTCAAAAAATTTCCTACGCACACGCAAGATCATGTGATGCATAGCAACGAGGGGGAGAGTGTTGTCTACGTACCCAACGCAGACCGACTGCGGAAGCGATGACACGACGTAGAGGAAGTAGTCGTACGTCTTCACAATCCAACCGATCAAGCACCGAAACTACAGCACCTCCGAGTTCGAGCACACGTTCAGCTCGATGACGATCCCCGGACTCCGATCCAGCAAAGTGTCGGGGAAGAGTTCCATCAGCACGACGGCGTGGTGACGATCTTGATGTACTACAGCAGCAGGGCTTCGCCTAAACTCCGCTACAGTATTATCGAGGTATATGGTGGCAGGGGGCACCGCACACGGCTAAGGAATAGATCACGTGGATCAACTTGTGTGTCTAGAGGTGTCCCCTGCCTCCGTATATAAAGGAGTAGAGGGGGGGAGGCTGGCCGGCCAAGGAGGGAGGCGCAGGAGGAGTCCTACTCCTTCCGGGAGTAGGACTCCCCTCCAATCCTATTCCAACTAGGATTCCCCAAAGGGGGAAAGAGGGAGAGGGGGCCGGCCACCTTCTCCTAGTCCTATTAGGACTAGGGGAGGGGGAAGTGGCGCAGCCACCTTGGGCTGCCCCTTTCTCCTTTCCACTAAGGCCCATGAAGGCCCATATGGCTCCCGGGGGGTTCCGGCAACCTCCCGGTAACCCGGTAAAATCCCGATTTCACCCGGAACACTTCCGATGTCCAAACATAGGCTTCCAATATATCAATATTTACGTCTCGACCATTTCGAGACTCCTCGTCATGTCCGTGATCACATCCGGGACTCTGAACAACCTTCGGTACATCAAAATGCATAAACTCATAATATAACTGTCATCGTAACCTTAAGCGTGCGGACCCTACGGGTTCGAGAACAATGTAGACATGACCGAGACATGTCTCCGGTCAATAACCAATAGCGAGACCTGGATGCCCATATTGGCTCCCACATATTCTACGAAGATCTTTATCGGTCAGACCGCATAACAACATACGTTGTTCCCTTTGTCATCGGTATGTTACTTGCCCGAGATTCGATCGTCGGTATCCAATACCTAGTTCAATCTCGTTACCGGCAAGTCTCTTTACTCGTTCTGTAATACATCATCTCACAACTAACATATTAGTTGTAATGCTTGCAAGGCTTATGTGATGTGTATTACCGAGAGGGCCCAGAGATACCTCTCCGACAATCGGAGTGACAAATCCTAATCTCGAAATACGCCAACCCAACATCTACCTTTGGAGACACCTGTAATGCTCCTTTATAATCACCCAGTTACGTTGTGACGTTTGGTAGCACCCAAAGTGTTCCTCCGGCAAACGGGAGTTGCATAATCTCATAGTCATAGGAACATGTATAAGTCATGAAGAAAAGCAATAGCAACATACTAAACGATCGGGTGCTAAGCTAATGGAATGGGTCATGTCAATCAGATCATTCAACTAATGATGTGACCTCGTTAATCATATAACAACTTATTGTTCATGGTTAGGAAACATAACCATCTTTGATTAACGAGCTAGTCAAGTAGAGGCATACTAGTGACACTTTGTTTGTCTATGTATTCACACATGTATTATGTTTCCGGTTAATACAATTCTAGCATGAATAATAAACATTTATCATGATTATAAGGAAATAAATAATAACTTTATTATTGCCTCTAGGGCATATTTCCTTCAGTCTCCCACTTGCACTAGAGTCAATAATCTAGATTACACTGTAATGATTCTAACACCCATGGAGCCTTGGTGCTGATTATGTTTTGCTCGTGGAAGAGGCTTAGTCAACGGGTCTGCAACATTCAGATCCGTATGTATCTTGCAAATCTCTATGTCTCCCACCTGGACTAGATCCCGGATGGAATTGAAGCGTCTCTTGATGTGTTTGGTCCTTTTGTGAAATCTGGATTCCTTTGCCAAGGCAATTGCACCAGTATTGTCACAAAAGATTTTCATTGGACCCGATGCACTAGGTATGACACCTAGATCGGATATGAACTCCTTCATCCAGACTCCTTCGTTCGCTGCTTCCGAAGCAGCTATGTACTCCGCTTCACATGTAGATCCCGCTACGATGCTTTGTTTAGAACTGCTCCAACTGACAGCTCCACCATTTAATGTAAACACGTATCCGGTTTGCGATTTAGATCGTCCGGATCAGTGTCAAAGCTTGCATCAACGTAACCTTTTACGGTGAGCTCTTTGTCACCTCCATATACGAGAAACATATCCTTAGTCCTTTTCAGGTATTTCAGGATGTTCTTGACCGCTGTCCAGTGATCCACTCCTGGATTACTTTGGTACCTCCCTGCTAAACTTATATCAAGGCACACATCAGGTCTGGTACACAGCATTGCATACATGATAGAGCCTATGGCTGATGCATAGGGAACATCTTTCATATTCTCTCTATCTTCTGCAGTGGTCGGGCATTGAGTCTTACTCAACTTCACACCTTGTAACACAGGCAAGAATCCTTTCTTTGCTTGATCCATTTTGAATTTCTTCAAAATCTTGTCAAGGTATGTGCTTTGTGAAAGTCCAATTAAGCGTCTTGATCTATCTCTATAGATCTTAATGCCTAATATGTAAGCAGCTTCACCGAGGTCTTTCATTGAAAAACTTTTATTCAAGTATCCTTTTATGCTATCCAGAAATTCTATATCATTTCCAATCAGCAATATGTCATCCACATATAATATTAGAAATGCTACAGAGCTCCCACTCACTTTCTTGTAAATACAGGCTTCTCCGAAAGTCTGTATAAAACCAAATGCTTTGATCACACTATCAAAGCGTTTATTCCAACTCCGAGAGGCTTGCACCAGTCCATAAATGGATCGCTGGAGCTTGCACACTTTGTTAGCTCCCTTTGGATCGACAAAACCTTCCGGTTGCATCATATACAACTCTTCTTCCAGAAATCCATTCAGGAATGCAGTTTTGACATCCATCTGCCAAATTTCATAATCATAAAATGCGGCAATCGCTAACATGATTCGGACGGACTTAAGCATCGCTACGGGTGAGAAGGTCTCATCGTAGTCAATCCCTTGAACTTGTCGAAAACCTTTTGCGACAAGTCGAGCTTTGTAGACAGTAACATTACCATCAGCGTCAGTCTTCTTCTTAAAGATCCATTTATTCTCAATTGCTTGCCGATCATCGGGCAAGTCAACCAAAGTCCATACTTTGTTCTCATACATGGATCCCATCTCAGATTTCATGGCTTTAAGCCACTTTGCGGAATCTGGGCTCACCATCGCTTCTTCATAGTTCGTAGGTTCATCATGATCTAGTAGCATGACTTCCAGAACTGGATTACCGTACCACTCTGGTGCGGATCTTACTCTGGTTGATCTACGAGGTTCAGTAGTATCTTGTTCTGAAGTTTCATGATCATTATCATTAGCTTCCTCACTTATTGGTGTAGGTGTCACAGAAACAGTTTTCTGTGATGTACTACTTTCCAACAAGGGAGCAGGTACAGTTACCTCGTCAAGTTCTACTTTTCTCCCACTCACTTCTTTCGAGAGAAACTCCTTCTCAAGAAAGTTTCCGAATTTAGCAACAAAAGTCTTGCCTTCGGATCTGTGATAGAAGGTGTATCCAATAGTTTCCTTTGGATATCCTATGAAGACACATTTCTCCGATTTGGGTTCGAGCTTATCAGGTTGAAGCTTTTTCACATAAGCATCGCAGCCCCAAACTTTCAGAAACGACAACTTTGGTTTCTTGCCAAACCATAGTTCATAAGGCGTCGTCTCAACGGATTTTGATGGTGCCCTGTTTAACGTGAATGCGGCCGTCTCTAGAGCGTATACCCAAAATGATAGCGGTAAATCAGTAAGAGACATCATAGATCGCACCATATCTAGTAAAGTACGATTACGATGTTCGGACACACCATTACGCTGTGGTGTTCCGGGTGGCGTGAGTTGCGAAACTATTCCACAGTTTTTCAAATGTACACCAAACTCATAACTCAAATATTCTCCTCCACGATCAGATCGTAGAAACTTTATTTTCTTGTTACGATAATTTTCAACTTCACTCTGAAATTCTTTGAACTTTTCAAATGTTTCAGACTTATGTTTCATTAAGTAGATATATCCATATCTGCTTAAATCATCTGTGAAGGTGAGAAAATAAAGATATCCGCCACGAGCCTCAATATTCATCGGACCACATACATCGGTATGTATGATTTCCAACAAATCTGTTGCTCTCTCCATAGTACCGGAGAACGGTGTTTTAGTCATCTTGCCCATGAGGCACGGTTCGCAAGTACCAAGTGATTCATAATCAAGTGGTTCCAAAAGTCCATCAGTATGGAGTTTCTTCATGCGCTTTACACCGATATGACCTAAACGACAGTGCCACAAATAAGTTGCACTTTCATTATCAACTCTGCATCTTTTGGCTTCAACATTATGAATATGTGTATTACTACTATCGAGATTCAATAAAAATAGACCACTCTTCAAGGGTGCATGACCATAAAAGATATTACTCATATAAATAGAACAACCATTATTCTCTGATTTAAATGAATAACCGTCTCGCATTAAACAAGATCCAGATATAATGTTCATGCTCAACGCTGGCACCAAATAACAATTATTTAGGTCTAATATTAATCCCGAAGGTAGATGTAGAGGTAGCGTGCCGACCGCGATCACATCGACTTTGGAACCGTTTCCCACGCGCATCGTCACCTCGTCCTTAGCCAATCTTCGCTTAATCTGTAGCCCCTGTTTCGAGTTGCAAATATTAGCAACAGAACCAGTATCAAATACCCAGGTGCTACTGCGATCATTAGTAAGGTACACATCAATAACATGTATATCACATATACCTTTTTTCACCTTGCCATCCTTCTTATCCGCCAAATACTTGGGGCAGTTCCGCTTCCAGTGACCAGTCTGCTTGCAGTAGAAGCACTCAGTTTCAGGCTTAGGTCCAGACTTGGGTTTCTTCTCTTGAGCAGCAACTTGCTTGCCGTTCTTTTTGAAGTTCCCCTTCTTCTTCCCTTTGCCCTTTTTCTTGAAACTAGTGGTTTTGTTAACCATCAACACTTGATGCTCCTTTTTGATTTCTACCTCCGCAGCTTTCAGCATTGCGAAGAGCTCGGGAATAGTCTTGTTCATCCCTTGCATATTATAGTTCATCACGAAGCTCTTGTAGCTTGGTGGCAGTGATTGGAGAATTCTGTCAATGACGCAATCATCTGGAAGATTAACTCCCAATTGAATCAAGTGATTATTATACCCAGACATTTTGAGTATATGCTCCCTGACAGAACTGTTCTCCTCCATCTTGCAGCTATAGAACTTATTGGAGACTTCATATCTCTCAATCCGGGCATTTGCTTGAAATATCAACTTCAACTCCTGGAACATCTCATATGCTCCATGACGTTCAAAACGTCGTTGAAGTCCCGATTCTAAGCCGTAAAGCATGGCTCACTGAACTATCGAGTAGTCATCAGCTTTGCTCTGCCAGACGTTCATAACATCTGGTGTTGCTCCAGCAGCAGGCCTGGCACCCAGCGGTGCTTCCAGGACGTAATTCTTCTGTGCAGCAATGAGGATAATCCTCAAGTTACAGACCCAGTCCGTGTAATTGCTACCATCATCTTTCAACTTTGCTTTCTCAAGGAACGCATTAAAATTCAACGGAACAACAGCACGAGCCATCTATCTACAATCAACATAAACAAGCAAGATACTATCAGGTACTAAGTTCATGATAAATTTAAGTTCAATTAATCATATTACTGAAGAACTCCCACTTAGATAGACATCCCTCTAATCCTCTAAGTGATCACGTGATCCAAATCAACTAAACCATGTCCGATCATCACGTGAGATGGAGTAGTTTCATCGGTGAACATCATTATGTTGATCATATCTACTATATGATTCACGCTCGACCTTTCGGTCTCCGTGTTCCGAGGCCATATCTGTATATGCTTGGCTCGTCAAGTATAACCTGAGTATTCCGCGTGTGCAACTGTTTTGCACCCGTTGTATTTGAACGTAGAGCCTATCACACCTGATCATCATGTGGTGTCTCAGCACGAAGAACTTTCGCAACGGTGCATACTCAGGGAGAACACTTCTTGATAATTTAGTGAGAGATCATCTTATAATGCTACCGTCAATCAAAGCAAGATAAGATGCATAAAAAGATAAACATCACATGCAATAAATATAAGTGATATGATATGGCCATCATCATCTTGTGCTTGTGATCTCCATCTCCGAAGCACCGTCATGATCACCAACGTCACCGGCATGACACCTTGATCTCCATCGTAGCATCGTTGTCGTCTCGCCAATCTTATGCTTCCACGACTATCATTACCGTTTAGTAATAAAGTAAAGCATTACATCGCGATTGCATTGCATACAATAAAGCGACAACCATATGGCTCCTGCCAGTTGCCGATAACTTGGTTACAAAACATGATCATCTCATACAATAAAATTCAGCATCATGCCTTGACCATATCACATCACAACATGCCCTGCAAAAACAAGTTAGACGTCCTCTACTTTGTTGTTGCAAGTTTTACGTGGCTGCTACGGGCTTAAGTAAGAACCAATCTCACCTACGCATCAAAACCACAACGATAGTTTGTCAAATAGACTCTGTTTTAACCTTCGCAAGGACCGGGCGTAGCCATACTTGGTTCAACTAAAGTTGGAGAGACAGTCGCCCGCAAGCCACCTGTGTGCAAAGCACGTCGGGAGAACCGGTCTCGCGTAAGCGTACGCGTAATGTTAGTCCGGGTCGTCTCGTCCAACAATACCGCCAAACCAAAGTATGACATGCTGGTAGGTAGTATGACTTGTATCGTCCACAACTCACTTGTGTTCTACTCGTGCATATAACATCAACATAAATAACCAGGCTCGGATGCCACTGTTGGGTTTCGTAGTAATTTCAAAAAATTTCCTACGCACATGCAAGATCATGTGATGCATAGCAATGAGGGGGAGAGTGTTGTCTACGTACCCAACGCAGACCGACTACGGAAGCGATGACACGACGTAGAGGAAGTAGTCGTACGTCTTCACAATCCAACCGATCAAGCACCGAAACTACGGCACCTCCGAGTTCGAGCACACGTTCAGCTCGATGACGATCCCCGGACTCCGATCTAGCAAAGTGTAGGGGAAGAGTTCCGTCAGCACGACGGCGTGGTGACGATCTTGATGTACTACAGCAGCAGGGCTTCGCCTAAACTCCGCTACAGTATTATCGAGGTATATGGTGGCAGGGGGCACCGCACACGGCTAAGGAATAGATCACGTGGATCAACTTGTGTGTCTAGAGATGTCCCCTGCCTCCGTATATAAAGGAGTAGAGGGGGGAGGCTGGCCGGCCAAGGAGGGAGGCGCAGGAGGAGTCCTACTCCTTCCGGGAGTAGGACTCCCCTCCAATCCTATTCCAACTAGGATTCCCCAAAGGGGGAAAGAGGGAGAGGGGGCCGGCCACCTTCTCCTAGTCCTAATAGGACTAGGGGAGGGGGAAGTGGCGCAGCCACCTTGGGCTGCCCCTTTCTCCTTTCCACTAAGGCCCATGAAGGCCCATATGGCTCCCGGGGGGTTCCGGCAACCTCCCGGTAACCCGGTAAAATCCTGATTTCACCCGGAACACTTCCGATGTCCAAACATAGGCTTCCAATATATCAATCTTTACGTCTCGACCATTTCGAGACTCCTCGTCATGTCCGTGATCACATCCGGGACTCCGAACAACCTTCGGTACATCAAAATGCATAAACTCATAATATAACTGTCATCGTAACCTTAAGCGTGCGGACCCTACGGGTTCGAGAACAATGTAGACATGACCGAGACATGTCTCCGGTCAATAACCAATAGCGGGACCTGGATGCCCATATTGGCTCCCACATATTCTACGAAGATCTTTATCGGTCAGACCGCATAACAACATACGTTGTTCCCTTTGTCATCGGTATGTTACTTGCCCGAGATTCGATCGTCGGTATCCAATACCTAGTTCAATCTCGTTGCCGGCAAGTCTCTTTACTCGTTCCGTAATACATCATCTCACAACTAACATATTAGTTGTAATGCTTGCAAGGCTTATGTGATGTGTATTACCGAGAGGGCCCAGAGATACCTCTCCGACAATCGGAGTGACAAATCCTAATCTCGAAATACGCCAACCCAACATCTACCTTTGGAGACACCTGTAATGCTCCTTTATAATCACCCAGTTACGTTGTGACGTTTGGTAGCACCCAAAGTGTTCCTCCGGCAAACAGGAGTTGCATAATCTCATAGTCATGGGAACATGTATAAGTCATGAAGAAAAGCAATAGCAACATACTAAACGATCGGGTGCTAAGCTAATGGAATGGGTCATGTCAATCAGATCATTCAACTAATGATGTGACCTTGTTAATCATATAACAACTTATTGTTCATGGTTAGGAAACATAACCATCTTTGATTAACGAGCTAGTCAAGTAGAGGCATACTAGTGACACTTTGTTTGTCTATGTATTCACACATGTATTATGTTTCCGGTTAATACAATTCTAGCATGAATAATAAACATTTATCATGATTATAAGGAAATAAATAATAACTTTATTATTGCCTCTAGGGCATATTTCCTTCATAAATATGTTTGCAATGACAATTAGAGATTATAGTTTCTCATGCCATGCATAAGTAGCTGGGAGTTGATAATGATTTATCTTGGATATCAACATTGCGTTTAAATTATTGTGATGTAGTATGATGATATGGTATCCTTCTCTCAATGTTCGAGTGGCTTGACTTGATACATGTTCATGCATATAGTTGAATCAAAACCAACATAGCCTCTATGATATTTATGTTCGTGGTGTTCATATCCTACTCATGCTAGTGTCCAATGTTACTTATGCATAATGCATGGTCATGATCGTTGTTGCTCTCTAGCTGGACGCTTCTCAATCTAATTGCTAGCCTTCGCCTGTACTAAGTGGGGATTCTGCTTGTACATCAAAAACCTTGAACCGAAAGTTATTCCAGATGAGTCCGCCATACCTACCTATATACGGTATTACCCTGTCGTCCTAAGTAAATTTGCTTGTGCCACATTTAAAAATTTCTAAAAAATTATCCATTTTGTGTGCCTGGATCGTTCATGGAATGACAGGAAGTGGTCACTATCTTCCATGCTAAGCGGGTTATTCTCAGGTCGAGTGTTTATTCACTCGCCATCGCACGAGAAAACAGCGGTAATAGGGATGCCCAGTTGTTGGAGATATGCCCTAGAGGCAATCATGTATGATGATATTTCCTATGTGTTTATGAATAAAGATAGTCCTTGGACATTATCAATGATGTGTATCAGCAAGTACGTGATTTGTTTGTGGGACTATGCATTGTATGATGACTGTCCTAAAAGGCCCCTAGTCGAAAGGGTTGTGTGGACGCGCGGCCAACTAGACTAGCATATGACACGGTCGATGGCTTGGTCTCACTAGCCATGGAGCATTGGATGCTAACCGGATAATATGGACTTGGAAAGATCTGGTCGGATTCGACGTAGTCGAATCCGAGTCAAGATAAGGTCCGAGTCGGACAGACCCAACTATGAGACACACGATATGTCATCTGTGAGTCTCTAGTACAACATATGTTCTATGTCCTAAGACCTGAGCTGACGCATGTACTCGGGATGGTGACAGACTTGCTTTGGGCCGACCAAACGCTACTCCGTAACTGGGTAGTTATAAAGGTAGGTTTTGGGTTTGTCCAGAACCATGCTGCCAGACGTGGTCGAGCAAGATGGGATTTGCCCCTCCGATCAGGAGAGATATACTCTGGGCCCCTCGTGTGATCCGACCAGGATAAGCATGGCCATGCGACAAGGATTATGAGATAATCCGGATAGTGGTCGGCATCACTGGAACGAGAAAGAGGTCGGGCTAGCACAAGAATGACAGACTCGCCTTGAGCTCGACAACATATATCGTGTGGCAAAAGGAATGGAAGTGTGATGTACAGGTTCGCTAACCAGCTTCATAGTCTGCTTGGTGTTCGGCATGCCTTGCTAGAGGCTGCTACCAACCGTGCAGTTCGGAGGTGATCCGAACTGCGACCAAGCCGACTTGAACCTAAGGGGTCGTGCGCTTAAGGGAAGGAACCTACAAGGTCGTATCCGAGGACACTGGTCGGATGTGATCCGAACTGTATTCGGATTGTGGCCGAGTAGACTTATGGGCTTTAGGGTCCGTGCGAAGCCCAAGTGTTGAGCCCGCGACAGACGCCTATATGTAGTGGAGGTGCCGCACACTCACGCAGCTGATCGCTTCGGTGCTGTCACTAGGGTTTGCATGTGTTGCGAATAGACACCTCCACTCGCCGCCGGTTGTGTGATCGGACCTAGCAGTCTGCCCAAGGTTGGAAAAAGCGGTAGGCGTAAGCGGGGCGGTTGGCCTTTGCCTAGTGCCTAGGCGGTGCCTAAGCACCCTAGGCGCGGCATAGGCGGTAATATAGTTTTTACTCGAAGTGTATTTGTGACTTTTATATGGGTGTTGATATTAATTTAGGGCATATGAATAAGGTAATTACTGGCTACTCCCACTGGAATATAACCTGCTTGGCATATATGTGCAGTATGTGGCATGATTTCTTGCTTGGGTAGGAAATTCCTTGCTTCCCATGCCTAGACCTCCATTTATGCCCTAGGCGAGGCGTTTGGCCATTGCCTAGCGCCTAGGCGTGCCTAAGCGCCTCCTAGGCACTGCCTTTTCCAACAGAGAGTCCGCCGCACGACGTTCCTCCTGCACGCGCGGATACCGTTAGAGGCGGTGCACTTGCGCCGCTCTGGCGAACCTGTACGTGGGAACCGACCACAGGTTGTACGAGGGAGATCGGACGAGGAGGAGATGATCCACGCAGACGCACTGCCCCAACTCTTCTTCCGCTGCACAACACTGCGCGTCTAGTGGTAACGAACTGTGATCCATCTCCCGTAGCATGTTCTTGGTTGTTCTGCGCGTAGGAAATTTTAATTTGCAGTCGACGCACCCTACCGTAGATCCCAACACCAGTCCCAAATTGCAAAATACAAAAATAGTTAATCGCTCGAATAATCAAACAAAAACTCTCAATGGAGTAAACCTTACTTTTATTGCTTGGAAACCGCCACTAGCCTGTTTAGCATGGGAGATGTTGATAACTAATATCGTGAAGTAAATGAGAAGGGTGCATGTCTCAAAATATCATTTACCTCTGCTTTAAAAATTGAGCTCTGGCACCTCTGCAAATCACTGCTTCCCTCTGTGAAGGGATTATCTATTTACTTTTATGTTGTGTCATCACCTTCTAAAACAAGCGCCAGAAACTAAGAAGAGCACAGTTGTCATGATTTATGCATTGTGTGTAGCTAATGTTGGGTGCATCACGACTGGATCTTTTCTACCATGAATTACAATGTTTGGTCACTGCTTGAACTTTGGAGGTGCTCTGCATTTATGTTTTGCAGTCTCAGAAAGGGCTAGCGAGATACCACTATTGCCATATTATATCATGGTTGTTTTGAAAACATGTTGCCGTTTGAGATATCTTATTATTGCTCGCTAGCTGGTTATGTCATTGATATGAGTTATTATAATCTTTAAGAGTTATTGTCGATATGGTTAGTTATAATGTTGGCTGAAAAACCGGGTGTTGTTTAAGCTTATTTATATAAACAAGAGCAAAAGAGTTCGTAAAAGTTTTTCTTTTTCACTTTCAGTTTATCAACTGAATTGCTTGAGGACAAGCAAAGGTTTAAGCTTGGGGGAGTTGATACGTCTCCAACGTATCTACTTTTTCTAACGCTTTTCCTCTTGTTTTGGACTCTAGTTTGCATGATTTGAATGAAACTAACCCCGGATTGCCGCTGTTTTCAGCAGAACTACCATAATGTTGTTTTTGTGCAGAAATAAAAGTTTTCGAAATGGAACAAAACTTTGCGAGGAATTTTTATATAATATATAAGAATTTCTGGAGCCAAGACCTACCGGAGAGGGGCCCCTGGGTGGGCACAACCAACCAGGGCGCGCCCCCCTCTCCTGGCACGCCCAGGTGGGTTGTCCCCACCTGGTGGCCCCGCAGACCCTGAAACCAACGCTATAAAATCCTATTTTTGGAGAAAAAAACAGGGAGAAAGAATTACCGCAATCTATGAGATGGAGCCGCCGCCAAGCCCTGTTCTTCCTCGGGAGGGCGGATCTGGAGTCCATTTGGGGCTCCGGAGAGGGGGATCTTCGTTCTTCGTCATCACCAACCCTTCTCCATCGCCAATTCCATGATTCTCCCCACCGGGAGTGAGTAATTCCTTCGTAGGCTCGCTGGTCGGTGAGGATTTGGATGAGATTCATCATGTAATCGAGTTAGTTTTGTTAGGACTTGATCCCTAGTATCCATTATGTTCTTAGATTGATGTTGCTATGACTTTGCCATGCTTAATGCTTGTCACTTTGGGTCCGGATGCCATGATTTCAGATCTGAAACGTTTATGTTATCATTATTATATCCATGTTTTAGATCCGATCTTGCAAGTTATAGTCACCTACTACGTGTTATGATCCGGTAACCCCGGAGTGACAATAACCGGGACTTCTTTCGATGATTACCGTAGTTTGAGGAGTTCATGTATTCACTATGTGTTAATGCTTTGTTCCAGTTCTCTATTAAAAGGAGACCTTAATATCCCATAGTTTCCAATATGGACCCCGCTGTCACGGGAGGGTAGGACAAAAGATGTCATGCAAGTTTTTTTAATAAAGCATGTATGACTATTTACGGAATACATGCCTACATTATATCGATGAACTGGAGCTAGTGCTGTGTTGCCCTAGATTATAACTGTCACATGATGAATATCATCCAACAAGTCACCGATCCAATGCCTACGAATTTATCTTATATTGTTTCTGCTAAGTTACTACTCATGTCATCGCTGTTACGCTTGCTACAAAACTACTGCTATCACTGTTACTGTTACTATTGCTGCTGTCACTATTATCAAAACTATCAAACTATTGTGCTACTGATTACTTGCTGCAGATAATTAATCTCCAGGTGTGGTTGAATTGACAACTCAGCTGGTAATACCTTCAAATATTCTTTGGCTCCCCTTGTGTCGAATCTATAAATTTGGGTTGAATACTCTATCCTCGAAAACTGTTGCGATCCCCTATACTTGTGGGTTATCAGCGGGCTGCAACATTACCTCCCAACAACGTTGGCGGTGACGCATGGTGCCATGTTGCGGGGATGGCGAGATATACAATCTCTGTTGAAAAAGGCAGTGCCTAGGAGGTGCTTAGGCACACCTAGGCGCTAGGCAATGGCCAAACGCCTCGCCTAGGGCATAAATGGAGGTCTAGACAGGGCAAGCAAAGAAATTTTCCATGCAACCCAGAAATCATGTCATACTCCACTGATATGCCAAATGTATCATATTCCAATGGCAGTAGTCCATAATTAACTAATTTATATGCCCTAAATTAATATCAAGACATATAATAATCACAAATACACCCGATAGTAAAAACTATATTACCTCCTAGGCCGCGCCTAGGGCACTTAATCACCGCCTAGGCACTAGGCGAAGGCCAACCGCCTCGCTTACGCCTACCGTCTTTTCCAACCTTGTATACAATGTCGCCCTTGTACATAAACGGGGATCTACCGAGAAAGATAAGGGGATAGAGATGACGGGTATGGGACGTGAATGCCCGAAATATTTCTGAAAGTGGTCCACGTGGTACGTGGTGCCCACGGAGGGTGCGACCAATGCGAGAGTATGATCAATCGATAAATTTGGATATTTTTTTGCGGGTGTGTCTAGGGCACATCTAGATATGCTCTAATTATTGCACATCTAAGTGAGTGAATCAAGCATAAAGAGAAAAAGAAAAAAGAAAAAGAAAATATTCACACGAATCTTAATGTAAGACCAATGACATATGACTTAGATATGCAATACTTATGACACATCTAGATGTGCTTTAACAAAACTGATTTTTTTTTCTTTCAAAACTAATCTTTTAAGTGTGTGGCTTGAACCAAATATCCACATAATTTAGTTAATTTTGTGTTTAGATGTGGCAATCTAAAGCAAAGGCTAAAATGAAAGTCATTATCTTCCATCATGAAAAAGAATGCAACACGCGAGCATTTTTTAGCGGGGAAACACGGGAGCATTACACTAGCATATACAACATTTTTGCACTAATAGATCCTCGAACAGTCGAACAGATTGTCACCCGGCATTGATTTCATTTAATTTTTACAGCGTTCCACCGGAGAAAACATTCTTTTTTTTTAGAAGTCCACTGGAAAAATCATTGGATGACGAGCAAACATCAAATTGATCTAGACTGGTGAGCGGCGAAAAATAGTTATCCGAAACGACCAAACAGCGTCGCTTCATTCGCAAGAAATCGACGCCCATCCAATTTCAACGACTGTGATTTCAAATCCGAAATCCACCAGACACGTGCGCAGGCCCACGTTTAAACTGTACCGCCCGCACTCGCGCTTTGCTCTGCCACCCTCCCTTCCCGTCTTCCACTTTACGCGCCTCTCTCTCCTTCCTCTCTCTCTCTGGCCAATTCCCCATTCCCACCACCCCACCCCACCCCACCGTCGCCACCCGCAAATCCCCTTCGGATCGCGAGGAGCCGGCGGCGAGCGGCGGGAAACACCCCCGATTCCCCTCCTGACTGCCTCCGCGCGCCCTGGTGAGCTCCCTCTGCCATCCCGCCGCCGCAGCCTCTTCTCGGCCCGTTCTCTTCGGTGCTCGGCCGTGGGAGCGAGGTTTTTTTTGGTAGCGCCTAGTGATTTCCTTTCGCCGATTTTGGTTGCTGTGTCGTGCATTGATGGAGGTTACGACTGAGATCGCGAGGTGTCGAGGTGCGATTTTTTCGTTGTTGCGTGCGATGCTCGCTCGGTGCGTTCGTGCTGTTTGGTGGCGGGTTGACGAGGCCAATGCGGTTGCTGTTTTTGGCGATCTCGCCGTGCGTGCGTGCGTACAGGTACAGCGTGCGTGCGTGCGACGCTAAGGCTGCTGCTAGTTGGTGGTTGGTTG
The DNA here is from genome assembly GCF_056163025.1 of Triticum urartu. Taxonomy (NCBI): domain Eukaryota; kingdom Viridiplantae; phylum Streptophyta; class Magnoliopsida; order Poales; family Poaceae; genus Triticum; species Triticum urartu. Next base: position 151,331,396 of record NC_141878.1, read on the forward strand.
GTCGGTCGTTCCTTCGCAGGAATTGGGTCTGTATCGAAGATTTACTGATTTAGTGTGTAAATTGTTCATAGCTAGTTCTAATTCAGTGCGATTTATAATGTTGCGAATTTAAGTTATCTCACAGTTTTCACCTAAAAAGTTATCCCACGTTGGAAACAGTGATCATGATTCATGTTATGTGCCTGTGGAAGTAGTTTTTTTGGAAATTTTGATCGTCATATGGAACTTTGTGGGGATTGTACAGTTTCTGCGAGCTTTTTTTGTGTGTAGATTATGAATAATCATCTCCCCTGACCCCAGATTATCTTTCCAATTCTTGTTACGTGAATCTCCAGTTTGAGTGCGCGCTGCTTGTTGGTGTCATGGTGTGGGTGTGGTGTGACTTGCTGAATTCTGTGTACTTGTTTTGGTGATGACTTCTGTGTGCTGTGTGCACATAAGATACTGTGTGTTCACCATATTTCTCTTCACTTTCAGTGATTAGTTTCATGTTACATTTACTTTGCCTTGTTTATTACGATCTGCAGTATGATGCATACATGTACAGGATATGACGATTTTCCATCTCGAGTGAGTGCACAGTTTGGTTTACAGATACTTAGATGCCCTCATTTCTATCAATACAATGCAACCAGCCATTGCATTTTCCTCTTATTATGTGATTGCATTTGCGCAAAGTATTAACTCCAGACTCCAATGTACTTACTGACCTGTTATCCTGTCAAAACTGTCTGACCCCCTATGTAAGTCCAGAACAAACGGCTAACTGGGTCGTTGAATTCTTTGTACTTTGAGAAAGGTACCATATGGCATCTAAGCTTTACTTGTTTATTGTTTTCAATGCAGATTGGCAGAAACTGCTATTGATCAGTACAAGATGCCTGTAAGCTTTAAATATTGGGATGACTGCTTGGATCCAGATGATATTCGATTAATGTGGGCAGATCCTCATGTAAGTAAAGAGTGGATTGATGCTGGGGAAGAACAGGGACAGAAAGTTCACCTATCACGGGATCCTGATGGCGAGGCATATCTGACACAAACTGAAATTATGGTGGGTGATCAGCCTAACTGTGTAAACCTTTGTTATCGTTAGCTGTTGGATACTTGTACTGTTTGCTAGATCACTATATATCTGTTTTTTGAAGCTGCATTTCTGCATGTCTAAGATAACCTCTTTGAAAAACAAAATGTCTGACATATCCAGTCTATCCATTGTTTGCTTTATTCATTTTGATAATCATTTCACATCTGAGATCTAGAATGTGGCACTAAAAGCAGGCTATCAGTAGTCGCTAGCGAATTTTTTGCTGAACTTTAACCAAGGTAAATGCTATCGCTGCTGTGAGATAAGTGGTCAAACATGGTGGTTTCTTGCTATATTCAAGGAAGTGGTTAAATGACTGTTTAGAAGTTTATTAATGCAGTGCTGAAGTTTGCCGAGCTATGAAAAATAATAACAAAGCTGGCGTCTATTGGTTTTGATAATTATTATGTTTGTTGTTTGTATAATGCTGGGTTTCAAGTGTTCTTACATACACTCGTGATTCTTTCAGGCAGTTGCTGCAATTACTGTTCAGAGGCATTTCAAATCACAGCTAGACCCGGTATTGATTCTATTTCTCTATGTTTTATCATCATTTGCACTTGTGACAGTAATCGGAAAAGTGAGTGGTGCAGTACAACTGTATGCTAACATATGTTTCATGACGCATTATCTTTTGTAGACGAGTAAAAATTATGTGGGTATGAGACATGACAATTGTAGTGATAGAGTTCAGCTATCTTGCTGTTGGTAACTATCCTGGTGGACTTTGCTAAGCATGCTACTTATTTTGTGCAGTATATGATAGGTGCCCTTGCAGAAATTGCGAGTGGAAGGAGGCTCTTTGTGGATGACTATGATCGCAAGACTAAGGAGACTAAGATGGGCATAATGCAGGTGACACCAGAAGTTGCTCAATGGCTTGGCAGGTACTCAACAGTCAACAGGCCTGGTCAACTTAATTTATGTATCTTCCATTCTCATCTACATTCTTTAACCGAACTTCTTGTTTTCATCACTTCTGATAAGGGAACTGGGTTACAAGAATTATGACATTGAACTTGAAGACAATATTGATTTGCTCTACTGGCCTTTTATAAATGTCTACTTTGGCGCTGCTTATGCAAAGTGGCTCTTCTCATGTGATGAAAAGTATGTATTTCTCCGGTAGATTATGTTTCACTTTTAAATTTAATATACTTTATCATCTTGTATCTTTCTACTCCTAAACGCAATTATTTGGCAAAATGCTGCAGAGAAAGAACTGAAGAATTTGTCGTTAGAGCTTACAAGGGAGGCAGAAAGAAAGCTACTCACAAGTCATCTGCCCCCATTTTCGAACGTTATCTTTATGTGAAAGAGACCTTGCTCTCTATGAGGTTTTATTCTTCAAAATCTCTCTTCGTATTCTACTTCCAACATTGTTATGTTGTTCAGTGCTCAGTGTATTGCCTTGGTTAAATTTGTTTCTCTTATAGTTTGTGGTCTATTAAGGTCTTTTCTTTAAGGTTTTGAGCTTAAATATGTAAGCCTAGTAAGACCTCAAGTTTGGGGAAAATTGTTGAGCTCCTCGAAATAACAGAACCATAAGCGACAACTTTACTTGTTTGACATGATACAAGTTTACAGTAGCTTTAATCTTAAGTTTCACCTCTATAAATTGGGACCGGAGAATTATGAGGGTGTAAGCGGGCACGGACACCCAGCTAAGCTGCTGGGCCGTGCCATGAAAAAGCTTACCAATTGCGATGCGGACTGACTACTTTGATTCCCATGGTTTCAAATTTGAACTAAAACCACGACGAGTAATTTGGAACGGAGGGAGTATCTTGCAAGAAACCGATGGTGCAGTCACCACCTCCAGCCTGCCTTGTCATTGCAGGCGGCGTCCCAGTCCTTCAGCATACTCCTCTCTGTACCCACTATAGCAGGATAATGCGGACTTCTGTAGCCGCTGCAGTAGTGCAGTGTTCCAGTTAAATTGGTACTACCTCCGTCCGGATTTATTTGCCCCCTTCATATTTTGTGCTCAATTTTGACTGTAGATTTGACTGAGAAAATATATGTTGTATGCCACAAAACTTATATTGTATCAAACTAATGAAATAACCAGTTTTTTTTGTTTCACAACAATCCAAAGGATGTTCCTTGATGATTGTATCATTAAGGCACATACAATGCAAGCGCGTGAAGAAGTGTTTAATGAAAGAAACAGTTTTCTTGCCACTTATGACTGATAAGGTGCTAATGTTGTAGTATGTGCTTGTATGTGAGAAGGTGACTCTTGCATGCGTGCTAAATGATGTGGTTTTTCATCTCTCTTTAAGCACCGATATAAAAGCACTTAGCAGTGCACTGTACATGCCCTAAGTAAACTATATGAACTGCATGGTCAACTCCTTGCAACCCATTGAATGTCCATTATTTTAGAAATGTAGAAACTGTTCAATGAATTAAAATTCAGAAGTTATGATTTTGCGCAAAAGCTATTTGTTTGTTTTACCTTACATCCAGGATCGAACTTGTTGATGAACTGTTTCTCACTTTTTTGTTAGCAGACAACCAGACAGTTTCAATGAGCTCGCTCCTGATCTCCTAGAAAATTCCTCAACTGCAGGTTACATTTTGCTCTGTTGATTTTGTTTTTTTCTTTAGTTTTTTATATTCAAGGAGTGTAAAATATAGGAAAGACTTAAAATAAAGCATGTACTCCAACAGCTGATCCCTATTTTGATTCCGGAGAAACTTCTTACTACATTCGACATGTCATCCGGTTATCATTTTTGTGTTAGGAACACAGCTGGTATATTGGGATTCCAAAGTGTCAGAGGAAGATATGGGTGGAATGTGGAGTCAGCCTGACGTGTTGAAGGAGTGGACAAATTCTGGCGAGCGGCGTGGAAATGTCAGATTTTCGCATGATGCCAAGAAGAGACCGTATCTTTCTCGAGTTGAGGTCAAGGTATGGCTGGTTCTTAATAATTGTGCAGTTACTTCACATTTCCTTTCACTAGTAGGGTGCCCTCTTTGCCGTGCTAAAACTTGACAAACATATGTTTGTACGTAAAGCTACAGTAAACATCACATCTGCATATTCTTCAGATAACCATTAGTTCACACCTTACTTGATACAACCGCCCCGACTCTATATCATATCATCAGTATAGTTTTTTTAATGGTTTTATGTCAGTTTCTAAACGTGATTCTGAATTTAATCTCAGGCTGTTGCTGAAATAATCATATCTCGCCATTTCAGCTCAAGAGGAGTAAAGCCGGTAAGTTTTGGGTTGATAGTCAGTGCATTCTATTCGAACTTGCTTAAACATGTTGCTCTTGTATCTGGTCATCAACTGAGACCTCTCTTATAGCAAATCTGTAATGCATTGAAATACCAATACCTGTGCATCCTGTAGAACCATTTAGCTCCTAAACCTCTGTTTTGTTGCATGCATTTGTATTGCATTTCGAAGGCCTACGTAAGTATGTATAGTACTGTAGCATGAGTGATCATCACATACTATGCTCATCATATTTTGGCTCTCAATTCATGCAACAGTATATTAGCCAATGCATTTCTTGTGCTGTTAGTTATCATAAACATTTCCCTTGTTTCTCTCTCTCTGTAAATATTTGAAAGTAATGTCTGCTAATCGCATTAGCATCCATTTCCTTGTAAAATTAGTGACTAGAGATATTTCCAATTGAAATTCCAGCGGTACTGACTATGTAGATGCCTGTAGGGCTATCCCAGTAACAACAAATATATTATCTGAATTTCTTATAGCTCCTGCATCCTAACATTTGTTGAACCGTCTATTCTGTTTCAAATCTGCATAGGAAGCCCTAGCTGCTCTTGCAGAGGTGAGCAGTATGCGCTTTGTCCATGGAGTACGTTCTCGGACAGGATTGATGGGAATAGATTACCCTACTGCTGCATGGCTTTCCAGGTGAGCGTGACATTGTGTCTAGCCATTTACCTGTACACTTTATCCAAACAATTATTGGTGAGGTGACTGTGGAGTCTGAGTAGGACCTCAACATTTTGAACGATATTGTTCGCCCTGACAATCCTGAAACTCTTTGCTTTACCAGTTATCCTTGCTTTACTTATTATTTTGTCCTTACACATGATAGCTGAACCTGAACTACAGATTTGGCGTATACTGTTTCATACATACTCCCTCGGTCCCAAAATTAGTGTCTCAAGTTTAGTACAACTTTGTACTAAAGTTAGTACAAAGTTGAGACACTTATTTTGGGACGGAGGGAGTACATATTTGGCGATCCAAGTACAAAATATAAGACTAAGAGCAAGTATTGACAATTAAAATGGATTGGAGGGAGTACATGAATTCTTTTGATCTGCTACTTTCGGTTACTTCAGAAGCCAGACAATCATACTTCAGAGCAAGTATTGATCTAATAAACTGGAATCTAACTGCATTGAGTTGGTTGCATACTCTATCAGAAAAGGCTGCATTGGCACTTCTCTTGTTCAACTTTTCTATTGCAGTTTCCATATAGTTGTCCTCACTTGCAGTTTGCATTTTGAGTATGTAGAGATTGTGGCTATACGGCATACACAGTGAGCTCGGTGGATGATCTCTACAATCCATTTGCATCCATGTACTTTGGAGCAGCTTACTTGGGATGGTTGTCACGATATGAAGGAAGGTCTGTCTAAAAGGATTAAGCACAATATATTTCATCTTACTGCATAATAAACGACAAACTGACACATTTTCCTCTGTTCAGGGAGAGGAGCCATGAATTCATTGTTCAAGCTTATCTTGGGGGACCAGACAAAGTTAACCTTCAGGAAACTGGACCATATTGGAAGAAATTTCTGGAGGCTTTAGTACACTATGAAGATCCGAAGAAGTATGTTCTCTTGCTGTATAACTTGGAATGAGATTCAGAATTATGAAGTGGGTTTCGTTTTCCTGTCAAAACTTGGCTATCCAAGTAATCACCACAGTCTGCTAACATTTTCAAACATGTACCCTCACAAACAAGAGATTCTAACATACTATGTAACATCTGTTTGTAAATGCAGGCAATACCAGGACTTCAAAATTGACGTTATCTTAAATGGATTTGGTTTATCATGACTTGCAGTCGCTAATTAAACCGTCTATCTACCTTTTCAGGGACCAGACGAGCTGCTGTATTTTGTAAAATCGTGATGTCTTCATACGGTTTTGTTTACTGAAGGTATTAGTCCTTTCCAAGTCTTTTTGTCTAATATAAACTTTGCCACTCCTTCAAATTTTTGTCAGCAAGAGATGTTCATGGTTCTATTTGCTGTCTACTCTTGCTCAAAGTTCAAACACTTGCTGTTAGTATGAACGATCTCTAAGTACTTCGATATTTTTTCTGGTATTGCGTGCAAATTCATTATTTAAACATGCAAAATGTCTGGCTTGCATATTTTTGCCTAGTCCCTGTTACCAGCAGTGTAGTTTTTCCCGAAAGAAAGACAGCAGGGCTGTTTCTCAGTGCTGTCAACTAAGTGTATTCACTTTACAGTTTATTATGTATGGTAGTGCGTTCAGAACGTCCACTTTTCTAGACAACAATCTGCTTCCTTGTTGGGTGGTTGTAGAACAAGTGTGCATCATGAGAGGCAGATGGTCCTACCCCATCCCCTACCAATTCAGGGTGCATGTACCAGCCAACCAGTACCCTGTAGCATACCCTTTACTCCTGAACTGTTAGCCCTGTGCCCCTTAACAGCTGCTGGGAACTGACAGATAAGCAGCAGTTGAATTGCATCATTGCACTTCATTTATGGGTCCTCATTTTCTACCAGGTTGATCGAAGAGTGTGAACCAATAGTGAATGAGACGACTAGCCATTTTTTCCTGTATATGCATAAGATTCCAGCAAGACTAGTACTACACTGTATCCAGGCATATAACTTCTCTTCTTTTTTTTGGCGTTTAATGCAGACCGCAGGCTGTAAGTAGCAAAGCTTCGTTTTCACCATCTTGTAACTGAAGGAAACTCGGATTTAAATAATCCACGTAGCAGTAAACACTTCATTTGTAATTTTTGCTGGCCTTTTGGTTGGTCTGGTTTTTTCAAACGAACTTTTGTGATTCTCTGTAGCCTGTACATTATATTTGAAAAGAAGTCACTGTTTAGTAAAGCTCTTGCTCGAGCATCATTTTTGTATGACGGGGTTATCAGTGATCTGCCGAATTTAAGATTTTCTCCCCGAGGATCCGACACTGACGAGCGATGCACTTGCATCTACTACTTGAGATACAGGGGATTGATAGAGCTTTACTAAATTGTTATAGGACATGTGTCAAGCTTGATTGATAGAGCCATGCCCGCCCTGCTTCTGCTCACATCCATTTTGCCTTCCATAGTGAAGTACGCACTGTTGCTATACAGAAATTGTTTTCTTTCTCCCAAAATGACAGGCGAAGTACGCATCTTTCCACCAGAAGGAATTGTTATAGGACATGAACTTCCTTTTGGTATCGTATATTAAAGCTTCACGGTATAGTGACCGCAAGGGGTGAGGGTGTCCACGATTAGGGCGTTTTCCGATCATAGACATGTTATCATGTTATTAGGGCTTTCCGATTTCCAAAGCGGAGTTGACAGTGTCAACTTGAACCATCGTAACTGGTACAATCTTGACTAGCTAGGGCCGGGCCGTGATGCGTTTAGCTCCATCGGACAACTCCTACCGGTTTATGACAAAAAGAGTACCTGCGAGCTTGCTGGACAAACTCATCGGATTCTTCCCGTAACAGGCCTTGCCGCCAATGCGAATCAATCTGGGTCGGTCCTAGCCGTTAGCCTGTATGCATGATTCGTTGGTTCTTGGTGCTTATCAACGATACTCTACAAATGTAGACTACGCAGTCACGTGACTAGCAACCCACAGCATTACCATTTACTACCAAGCACGAGCATCCAAAGCGAATCAGATGAGAATACTACGATTCTCGGGTGGCAGAAGAAGAATTTCAGATTGGTATCTACGATGCCCTTGGTATGTTTTGGTGACTCATCAGCGTACTACTGGTGATGATGGTCTCGGAGTCGGAGGACGGGCTAAGAGCAACTCCAATGCGATTACCCATTTCATCCGTGCGCGTTCGTTTGGGTCAGCGTAGACGGAAAAGTTGGTTCAATGAGCTGACCCAAACGGATGCGTATTCGCTTTTCGTTCACTGTCGGTCCATTCACGGCCTATTTTGAAGCTTTATTTGTGTCGGCGCGGACACGAGGCGGACGTGCGCGACGCGCGCCAACTACTCCCTCTGGCCTGCCAGTCGGTGGCAGCCTCCACCATTTCCCTTCACTTTTTCCAAGACCCTCTCGCCCGCGCGTGCTCCTGCCGCTCGCCATGGATGACGACCTCGATGCCGCCGCCTCGTCCGACATCACAACTGCCCCCTCTAGCAAAGGCAAGCCTCGCGCCCCCGCAAGACCGAGGCGCAATATGCCGCCCTCATGTCGCGTGGGGGGGGGGGGAGGGGGGGAGAGAAGGTCGTGGAGGAGGTTGGGGACGGCGAGAAGCCACGGCCGCGGGGGAAGAACAACTCCAAGAAGGAGGACAAGTGGGATGTGGCGTCGAACGCCTTGATCGCAACCATGAAGGACATGATGATCAAAAAGGACTCAAGGGAGGAGAAGCGCCGGCAAGACAAGAAAGAACAAACGAACGCCTTCATGAAGATCCAAATGAGGAGGCTTGAGGTGAAGGCGGAGAAGCAAACGAGGATGCTTGAGATGGAGGCGGAGAAGCAAGCCAGGATGCTAGAGATCGAGGCCGTCAATGCCAAGGCCAAGGAGAAAGAAGTGGCTCTCGCTAGCATGATGACGAGGGTGGAGATCATGAAGGTGGATCTCAACACCGTGTCGCCAAGGAAGCGGCCGTGGTTCAAGAAGATGCAGGCCGACATGATCAAGTTTGACGACGAGTGACCATGGCAGCGAGCGTCATCCTTTTTTACGCCGGCAAGTATGCTGACATGACCACAACCGCGATGGCATGATCGAACTCCCGCCCCTTTTTGTGTGCTGGCATTTGTGCCGGCCGCTGGCAAGTGCGCCAGCTGAGATGTGTGGTGTTTTTCTGAAGCTGATATTATATGTCGGCACTGACATGATGCCGACATGAACTTCGACGACATGGCCGCTGACATGATCTATGACCACGGATCTTTTTCCAAATTTACATGCGAACATGAAATGGGTGGCGGTCGTTAGACGCACTGCCGACCCAAATCTTAAAAAGGACGAACGTTGAGCGAACAGCCGACCTAAACGGACAAAAAAAACATCTATCAGCGTGTTGAAGTTGCTCTAAAGCGCTGGACCTTTTTGAAAGAAGGAAAGCCTAATCATGTAGCCGTTCGCTCCAAGCAATGCTTTCCTAGCTAGCTAGTACCTCAACCCGATCCAGTTCAGTTCAGTGCTCGATGGCAGACCAAGAGAATGTCGAGCGACCACTCTCGGCTGGATCTATTTTAATCTGACAAAAGTATATATATCTTATTAGTGGGATGCCACATGCCTGCGTCCTCCCTGCATCCGGCGACTTGTCGAGTACTACTAGTAATATTTTACCTTTTTTTTAGAATCTGTACTATCCTTTTTTTTAGAATCTGTAATATTTTACTGCCTGGCTAGCAGCACCGCGAGAAGGGAGAAATGCCCTCGGGAGTGTGCTCCTTGACCGCGAGCGAGCTGACGATGCCATGCCGACAGCCTCTCACACGCTTTAAAAAAGTGACTCGCGCAGCGCGCGCCGTGTTGTTGATGGGGAAGGGAAGGGAAATGGCTGGTGTGCGCTCGCTCTTGCTGCTGGAAATTTCAGTAGCAGCGGCGCGCGCTGCGGCGTACTGGCGTCGGCCAGGGTGCAGTGGATATGGGCGTACAACTGTGAAGTGTGGCCATGCCAATCGCCAAAGAGAGAGTAGCTAGCGACCGGACCGGACCGGATCGGGGCGGGGGTAGCGGTGGTGGTAGGGACGACGTGGCTGGCTGTCACGCTTTGCTCCACGACAAGGGAGGCCCATGACGACGTCCTTGCCGCCCCGCGTGGCTCCACTGCCAACCGTACTGCCCACCGTTTTGTTCCCTCCCACGCCCGATCGAGATCCATCAATCCATGCATTGCCAGCAGGATTTTTATTAGGAGTATATTTTTTTTTGAGAAAACAAGAGTAAAATTCATCTCCCGCATTCCATGGGAGAAGCGTGCAAAAAACAAAAGTCACCGAATTCACGAACTGCAATTTTCGGGTTGACGAAGTTGTTCCGGTCACCGGAGACGTTTTCATACGTGTGTCGCCCACACGGCGACATCTGCCTCGCCGTGTGTAGCCACGTCACCATAGGATGGACCACATGAGTGACACTCTGCATATACGGTCACGGTCACGGGACACGTTTCTCCCACTGGCGTTGTCTGCCTAGCCGTCTGTAGCCACGTCAGTGTAGGATGGACCGCGACGGTGATACTTTGCGTCTCCAAAGGGTTTTCCGCAAAGAGAGTCCAGTTGGTGGGCCTTCTTTAATGCAGGTGGATTGTTTCAGGGGCCGCATTTGCAAGAACGCCGCCACGTGTGCATGCCATTTTGCAAATAAAAAAGCCTTGCCCCTACCTCGGTTCCATCGACGATGCTTCAAAACCACCCGATGAGGAAAGAAAGGAAGAGAAAGAAAAGAAAGTAAAGAGGAGGAGGCGATTGTGACGGCGATCACCTAGGGTTTTCGCTTCGACACAAAGAGACCTCGATGACGGGGCCTATGCCGGAGATTTCGCCGTCGAGTTGAAGCATGGCACCACGGTTGCGACAAAAGGGCGAGACACCTCCTTTTATGGTGAGTTTTCGTTCCCTGACGCCCATGATATTCATTCTTATCCATGTTCCTGTCGCCCGCCGTTTAGATGTCATGATGTTCATTCTTATTCATGTTCCTGTCGCCCGTCGTTTAGATGTCGTGATGTTCATTCTTATTCATGTTCCTGTCGACCAAAGAGTAAAAATTCATCTCCCACATTCTACGGGAGAAGTGTGCATAAAAAGTCATTGAATTCACGAACTGCAATTTTCGGTTGACGAAGTTGTTCCGTGTGTGCGCATACGGTTACCAGAGACGTTTTCATATGTATGTCGCCCACACGGCGGCGGCTGCCTCCCTGTATGTAGCCACGTCAGCGTAGGATGGACGGCATGGGTGATATTGTGCACATACATTCACCGGAGACGTTTTCGTACTTCGGTTGGTGGGCCTTCTTTAATGCAGATGGATTGTTTTAGGGGCTGTATTGCAAAGACGCCGCCACGTGCGTACACCATTTTGCCAAAAAAACCTTGCCCCCACCTCGGTTCCATCGACAATGCTTCAAAACTACCCGATGAGGAAAGAAAGGAAGAGAAAGGAAAGAAAGGGAAGAAAGTAAAGAGGAGGAAGCTATTGCGATGATGATCACCTAGGGATTTGTTGCTTCGACACAAGGAGGCCTCAGTGGCGGCGCATATGCCATAGATTTCATCGTCGAGTCGAGGCATGGCACCCCCCCCCCCCCCCCGCCCTTGATGTTCATCGTTGTTCATGATTGCTCGTGTGGCTTAGATGTCGTCAATGCGATGCTCCATGCTCCGTTCATGTGGTTTGCTTGGGTTGTGGAAAGAAGGGTTTTTTTTGGGGGGGGGGGTCATGCTTGGGCTATGATTAAAGTAGAGGATTTTGGATGCTAGGATAGGTAAATAAGTGGTTCTAAGGTTATATGATATAGCTTAGATGTGAATCATATAAACTCAATTGCCCATCTTCAATTAACTGGATTTACGTGTGTCAAAGCTAGATCTGATAGATCCCATGGCAGGGCATCTTAGTCACGCGACTTGGCCCAATATGATGGTAATATGGCAAGGTTTTACCCAAGTTTAGGCTCTCACAGAGGAGATAATACCCTACTCTTGCTCTTGTATATTATGTTGGGGTGTATGGAAAGTACAGGTACAGTACAAAGCGATTATATTTGTCCTATAGAAGATCCCAACCCCCGGCTTATATAGTATACCAGGGGCCTAGGGTTATAAATCCTAGTCGGCTAAGTCGATGGAGGTAGAGTCCTCCACGACTTTGGCATCTGCGGATTGTGCTCCAAGTCTCGCGGAGTCTTCGTAGAATTTGCTAAGGCCCGCGCAATATGACCCAGGACAGAACCGACCTAGGGGTCCTCAACTCGGCCCACCAGGACCGGGAACCGCCATGGTGAGGGACCCCTTTTGATTGGGAAATGTCAATGTGCTAACTAAATGTGTGAAAAATATTGTTCTAACTAAACTTAACTTTGATGAACTGTCTTTGCACATGCTAACTTATCTTGTTAAGTGAACCTGACCATGCTAATTGATTTTTACAATTTTGCAATGCAAAACGATCTTTGAAAATAACTGAATTTTACACATTATCTGCCCGTCTGAATTTGCAATGTCCATGTAGGTGATGAAGAAAGGGATTTCTTTACTGTTGCTATGAATTATGGAGGTTTTTTCATTGGGAGTGGTTCTGAGGTTGTTCCGGAGATTTAGAGGAGGTAAGACATTTTGTTCTCTTTGGTCGGATGAGGATGATTGTCCAGGCCTCTTCATCATCCTCTCCTCTAGGACGGTGATCTTATCCTTATCTTCATTGTCGTTTGATTTCTTCTTGCTCTGACCGACAACTTCCCGCCTCATGCGCCAATACTGTTATCTGGCTCTGAGGATGTTTCGAAGATCTAGAGGATGTAAGGCATTTTAGTTCCGTCTGATCGGATCGTGGTGGTTGTCTAGGGCCCTTCATCGTCCTTTTCTATAGGACGATGATTTCAACCTTACTTCCTTGTCGTTGATTTCTCCTGGTTCCGTCTGACAACTTTCCGTCCCGTGCCTCAAGATTGTTATCTGTCTCCAAGGATGTTTCGGAGATCTAGACGCGGCATGGAGATTTGCTCATCACGTGCCACTGCCACCGATGAATACATGAGGAAGACATCATTGATATACAACATGGCATTTTATTTGCTGCCTTTTAGAAAATGGTCTCGTAAGGTTGGACATTTTTCTAGCCGAAGATTGGACATTTCTAATATATCGTCTTTGCCTTCTAGTTGCAGGAAGAGAAAATGCCTTTTTTTTACAGCAAATAGACTTTATTTCTTATATGATGGTCATGTCGTTTACAAGTAAAAGTTAGGTTTACATCATCTCAAGAACCTGAAAATCTAGCACTAAAAGAATGCTTAGCTAGCTCATCTGCTGCATGATTAGCTTTTCAGAAATAGTGTTTAAATGATACTTTCGGCAAAGTTCATTATCAACTGCTTGCATTCAGAGATCAATGTAATGTAGGGTTCTAGATAAGAGTCCATTTGCTGAATTGCCTCCACCGCAAACGAGCAATTAGATTCAATCTTCACATTGTTGCACCCCAAATTCGCCAACAAGTATATTCCATTTCTAATTGCCATGAGCTCCGTTGAATCAAACATCTCGGATATACGGAAGAAACCAAGTAACTTCTGCTAAAAAGCCACCCCGTTCATCACGCACAATAGTACCGCAACCTCCAGATCAGTCCATGAGACGGTTTTTTCCACATATGTTCTTTCTTCTGAGTCGGGAGCTTCGGAGACATCGATCTGATGTAATTTGTAGCTAGGAGTGAAAGACAGTGCTGTTTTCTCAGGGTTTTGAATCACGATTCCTTTCACAAGTTGTCGTCATTGCCACCAAAGGTACCATGCCGCCGCAACACCCAATTCGGCCACAGGTACTCCATCCGAAACAACACTAAGCTTTGATAAGATATTCAGAGCATGCTTTGTCCTCATCAGTTGCTCTTTGAACAAGGTATGTAAGAAAAAGAAAAGGGCCTTCTACTTCTAAGAAAAGAAAATATCTTCTTTCCTAAGGAAAGAAAAATAAAATATCTTCTTTGCTAAGAAAAGAAAAAGAAAAGATAAGACCTTCCCTGCCCGATGTGGTGCACGGGTCTCATCCTCCCCAGCTTGACACCAAAATACTCACGGAGAGTGCACTGGTCCGTGGCCGGACCGCCTCAGTTCGCCAACGGTTTGCGCGAATGGGCTGGCGGCCACAGCTGGACCTTTATAAATCACGGTCACGGACACGTCTACCTACCAACAACCCACACACGCGCCCGGCACAAGTCCCACAGCCACAGCCACACTGCGCCGCACTGCACTGGACACACGGCCGCGCACGCGCCGCCGCGGGGAGGCGAGGAGCGAGAGGGAGAGAGACGGGGGCAGCGGCCATGGTGGAAGGCGGCAGCGGCGCGGGGGCTACGTCGACCTGCCGGCGCGGCGGCGGCGGAGGCGGCATCGTCGGCCCCGCGGCACGGCGGTGCTGCGGCGGCGGGTGCGGGCTCGGGCGTCTCGTCCGGCGGCTGCGGCGGCAGGGGAGGCAGGCGCTGTGCGCGGCCAGGCCGGCGGCGGCGTCGTCGTCTTCGTCGGCGGCCGGGGCGCTCCGGGGGTGCCAGTACGACCCGCTGAGCTACGCGCGCAACTTCGACCAGAGCGGCTTCGGCGACCCCGACCCGGACGCGGACGCGGCCAGCCTCTACTACAGCTACACCTTCTCCTCCCGCTTCGTGCTCGCGCCAGGCAGCGCCGCCTCGTCGGCAGCCTCCGTCGCGGCCGTTGCCCCCGCGCCGAACGGCCTCGTCGTCGCCAGCCGGCCAACCGCCGCCAGCCATTAGCCGTCCCGGCGCCAGTAGCTTCCCTTTGTCTCTCCTCGGGTTCCTTTTCCTCAACCCCTGGAATGGAAAGGCAGCAGCTTGTTTTAATTGGATTAAAGAAGAGGTTTTCCGTAGGGGAAAGTTCGGTCGGGAGAACGACGATGCTTGTACATTAATACTGCAGTACTGTATGTATGCGAGAAGAACGCCATTGCTGGGTCGATCGAGCTGTGCCATGCCATGCCATGCCATGCTCGACCGGATTCTCAAGGACCGTGTTCAGATTTCTGATTCTGAGCTGCCGAGGATAGGGTCGAGAGTACTGTAATTGCAGTGGCAGGCAGATGCCGATGGGCAGGGGGGACGTACGGGGCCGAGAGGCGCCATGAATGCGGCGGTACTTGCCGGCGGTGACGCCATGGCAGTGGCACTGGGTGGGAGCGGAATGGGTGGTGGTCGGGGGTGGCGGTGGCGCAATAATTGGCCCTGGAAATGGAATTCACGGCTCCGCAGTCCCGTCCGTGATCTGTCGCTGTCACTCACCACCACCGCACCGGCTGCTTCGGGGGGGTGGGGGAGGAGAAGATGCCTGCCAATCTGCCATGGCCGGCGAGACCGACCATGACACCGACGCGTAACGGCATTATGGTGCGCCCCGTCACCGTCAGGATTCCTCGGATCTGATGCTTGCCCAGGCTGATGGGACGCGTTCCGGCCACTGGACCCAATGAATCCCGGTGCTGTTTTTACTTTCACTGGGATTTCCGACCAGGCGATATGGCTGTGTGTGTGTGTGTGTGTTTGTGTTGAGCAGATGCTCCTGCTTCGGTGCTTCCTACCCATGAATGCAGATGATTTGTCTTGGTAGTTTCTGCTTACATTTTCTGGGCAAAGAGAACTGCAGCTTAGTGATATGCTCTTTTCTTTTTTGGGAAATAGTGATATGTTCTCTTACTGACAATGTATACATGACACCGATTATATGAGAACAAGATAGTGTTTTTCCTTTTGTGACAACAATAGGGATGTTAGTGTTCATGAATCATGACCAATTTTTTGGACACGAAGAGTGTTTTTCTTCCAGAAATGAAAATTGCGCCCAGCCCATGCAGATACATGGGCTGGATAAATCTAGCTTAACTGTTACGCCATCAAGGGGCTGGCTAGATCTTTCCATACAGGCCCAGACGGCCCACAACCCATAAAAACCCCTGCCTGCAGTAGTCTCTCCCTTGACTCTTCTTCCCTTCGTCCTTGACCGAGGGCGACTCTCTGTCTCTCTCTCCGCCTCCGCCGAGGGCTTCCGAGAATCCACCAGCGGAGCAGCGAGACAGGGACCCCTCCGCCGCCTCCACCGCCTCCACCGCCGTCTCATCCGTCCTCCGGTCCCCGTACCGGAGATCCGGCGGTTCTCGGTAACGACCCCGTTCCTCCCCTCTCCCACTCCGCCCCCCCCCCCCCCCCCCCCCCTCCCCAATTTCGCGGGCCAGTCCGCGGCGCGTGATCCCGTCCAATCCCCGCACGCGCGCCTGCTTAGATTGATCCGGGACTTTCTTCTCCGTTTCGCGCATGTCGTGCTTGCGATCTGTTAGGTGGCTTCTCGTTTGCTGAATTCCTAGGGCAAGTGCGATTCGGAGATGGTTTCAGTTGTGAAATTGGCGGTGTTCGTACGAATTTTTCAGTGGAAGAGTGTGGTAACCATCGGCCCATGCCTTGGCACTGTTCCACTGCATGCGCCCGAGTGATCCGTAATTAACCTAGTTCAGTTATGTTTTCTCCTAGATTTCCTAGGCATGCGCAGCTTGTTGTACCTGCTTCGCTCGATCGTACTATGATATAGCCAAGTTTCCCCCCAGGTAATTAAGCTGTGTGGCGGAATTGGATGTATGCATCAAATTCAGTTGCCAGCGCCTAAGCAAAATGAGAGTTCAAAGATTTACAGTGCGCGCTTCCGCCGTTCTGTTTATCTTCAGCGCCAATCCAGTGAGATTGCGATAGAGAAAATTCCGCTGTGTAGTAGGCTTAGTTGGGATTGGCTCCACGAAAGCTCAACCTTCTATAAATTAGTATTGGTGTGGAGTCGACCCCTCCACGTGTCCAACGTATTGTCGATGTTTTTGGTTGCATACGTTTCTCAGTCTGATTTTTGGAAGGTATCGATATATGGCCTGCCGTGTCCATATGTCATGGTGACACGACAGACCCCAGGTCTCCTTTGCCCATGTCAAACGCGTGAATCGTCTGAAGCTGCCCAATTGCTATATGTTCTAAGAAATCCTATTAAGGCAGTTGTTATCTGCCTTTAGCATACTTGGGAGAACACGATAAATCATTTTCAACTGATGGTGAAAAGTGAGGATAAGAAGACAGCGTAAGTCATTTGGCGTCTTGGATATATGTGACAAACTTGGTGATGTAGTAGGTTTAATTAAATAAACTTTGTCCTTCACATCACCAAAGTTTGTAAAAGTAAGCCGTGCCATCAGGAAATAAAGAAGTCCTTCTTTTACACGCCACTCCACTTTTAACTTTAGCTGAACTTTACAAGGTGTGATATTGACTTGATTCAAAGCTCTTGGTTTATGCAAGTACATGATACTGCCTTACTAGTTTAGGAGGAATACATAGCTATACATACCATCCTTTCTGTAGACTCCCGAGTCCTAACTGAAGGTGTAGGTTTATGTGCCTTTTCTGTGTGATCTATGGAACCTGCTTGCACTGAAAATCTTCAGACATGGATGATCTGAAGCTCTGAACTTTCTCTATTATTAGTGCCGATCCATCTAATTTGCTTTTTTAAAGTAGTCAAATATTGGACTCTTCTGTGTTTGTTACTCCTTAACCAATATTAGCAGGGATTGATTGTTCATGCAAAAGTACACTTACAAATATATGGATTGTGGTAGTGCGAAGGAAACTTTTCCTTCCTATCACACATAATAGGGTCAAGGTTGATGGAAAGTTGTGATTTTGATTGACATTGTCTGTTTGATTTTATTTCTGTTGCTGTTTGTGTTCTGATGATACTGTTGCCTTTAATCCTTTTAATTTCAGTTGCTTTATGTGTAGCGATAATCTTTCTCTGTTCGGAATACTGCGATCAACCTTCAGTGTTATTGAGGTCAATTGATAGTTGCATTATGAAGGTTCTTATCGCACATATTAGGGATAAGGTTGATGGGAACTTGTGATTTTTATTTACATAGTCAGTTTGATTTCATTTCTGCTGCTGCTTGTGTTCTGATCATACTTTTCCGTTTAATCCCTTTAATTTCACCTTTTCATGTGTAACGAGAATCTTTTTGTGTTTGGAATGCTGCAATGGACCTTGAAGATTAAATGTTGAGTTCGATTGCTTTGATTCCTTCGTTCACATTATAAGATGGAATTCCCATTCATCTACGATACATTTATGAATTTCCAATCTTGTAAACTTAGTTCTGATCTTTCTAATTAATCTAGATGAAAATTAACTGTTCAATACCTTTAATTGTTTTGCGCAGTGCTCAGGAGGTATTTGGCTTTGCACGAACAAGATCTCACATGGAACCATCCTCGCAGCCTGAGCCTGTGGTGGGTGTGGCCACTGCTGGGTCACAAGCATATCCTCCTCCTGCTGCCTATCCAGCTCCAGCCATGCCTGCCGCCATTCCTCCTGGCTCGCAGCCTGCAGTGCCATTCCCTGCTAATCCAGCTCAACTCAGTGCTCAGCACCAACTGGTTTACCAACAAGCCCAGCAATTTCACCAACAACTGCAGCAACAGCAGCAGCAGCAACTTCGTGAGTTCTGGGCTACTCAAATGGAAGAGATTGAGCAGGCAACTGACTTCAAGAACCACACCTTACCACTGGCAAGGATAAAAAAGATAATGAAGGCTGACGAGGATGTCCGGATGATCTCCGCAGAAGCTCCTGTTGTCTTTGCAAAGGCATGCGAGGTGTTTATCTTAGAGTTGACACTCAGGTCATGGATGCACACTGAGGAGAACAAGCGCCGGACCTTGCAGAAGAATGACATTGCAGCTGCCATTACCAGGACTGACATCTACGACTTCTTGGTGGACATCATTCCCAGGGATGACATGAAGGAGGAAGGCCTTGGGCTTCCGAGGGTGGGCTTGCCACCTGCTGCTCTAGGGGCACCGGCTGATGCATATCCTCCTTATTACTATGTGCAAGCACAACAGGTACCGGGAGTAGGAATGATGTATGGTGGCCAGCAGGGTCACCCAGTGGCATATGCGTGGCAGCAGCCTCAAGGGCAACAGGCCGAGGAGGCCCCTGAAGAGCAGCAGCAGTCTCCCTCAAACTAGCCAAGAGATTGATACAATGAAGCCATGACATGATCCTGAACTTGATGCCTATAAACTCAGGCTTGTGTTAATTTATTTCCATCATCGTTGCCCGGAACAGTTACTCATGATTAGGTCTTAGGGGGGGTTCCTAATGGTAGCTTCGACGCTGGTATGGCACCAGCGGTAGGAAAAAAAGATTGTGATTTGTTAGGTGATTTGAGACTGATCTAGTAAACAGTACCTTCGTTTTCGCCCTAGTTTCTATCTAATCCAATATTCTAAATGCCCGCCTTGTGGAGAGCCTTGTAAGAATCGATTGGTGCAGGCTGATGTCACTCCTGTTTGTTTGCCTCATTTACCAGTCATGATGCTGCCTGCCTCGCAAGAATCCTGCCTTCTGATTTGGCAGTTCACCACACCAGGGCATGAAGGCCGCCTACACTTCGGAGCATGAAAAACAGGTTGGTTCCTTTCTTTGTGGTGGATCCAATGCATGTGTGTGGAAGATAGAACTGTCTGTCTCTGCTCCCTGTTTGAGGAATAACGGGGGACATGAATTATTGTGCTTTCCAGTGTAGCTGTTGAATCTGTGTGCTTAATTTGGAGTATATGCATTTCCACTTCGCTGCCTATTTAATTGGGTTCGAAAATGCATATATGGTCACCCTTCTTTTGAACAACAAATACACATTCTTGTTCATAGCAACTTCGCCTACTGTTGTTATATAGGAGTATTTGGTTGCCAGCAGGCCTGTAACAGCCTTTGAGATCCCAACAAGTAGAAAGAGAGAAATGGCAGGTTTTTTACTTGGTTTGGTTGGTTGGTTGCACCTTAACTACCAAGGTTAGGGCAAACGAGTCTGCGAGGTTCTCCTGTTTTGCTTTCCCTTTCCCAAAGGTAAGATATGGATCACACACTATCAATAGCACATAAGCAGCAGCCTAATAGTAATCTGAAACCTTAATTGAAGTCCATGTATCACTGTCCCTAACAACAACAACTTAGCAATACAAGATATGCTCTGAAGCAAATGGAATGGGAACGTGCGAGTTCGCATAATGGAGCGCACCTAACAGAGACAAGCTGACGATGTTCTTGAGCTTGTCTGTTCAACTGTTGGAGCTACTAGTTAGACTGAATTTATGAGAGCCAGCCATATCATATTTTGCACCCAAAATTAAGAAAACATGTCTACTGCTTGGTTTCATCACATTCTCTCGTATGCGAAAAAAAGAAGAAGATGATCCCATCTTTCTTATCACTTGTTGGCAGTTGGCACATCAATCGCTCTGTCATTGCTGTAAGGCAGTGGTGGTTGTTGCAACTGAGATGCTAATGCATTTTTATGGCATAAGCTTCCTTGCTAAACCATCTCACAACAAATCCAAAGCCTCACCCATTTCTCCCCACCCTTTGATTCCACGGAAACCTACACTAGCACTCCATCACATGATGCAACGAGGCGGTTTCTTATCTCCATCAGCGCATCATAAATGGAAACCCTAGCTACCCTCTCAATGATAGGCGTGAGATATGTGAATTGCTTTTGGATCTCATGCGTGGGTGAATGTTCCTACCAACATTTACTTACTTTTGGAGGTGTGACGATCTAAAAACTAACTAGCATGCTTACACAGTTTCTATCTAATCAAATATTCCAAATGCCTTCGTTTTCGCCCTAGTTTCTATCTAATCCAATATTCCAAATGCCTGCCTGGGGAGAGCCTTGTAAGAATCGATTGGTGGAGGCTGATGTCATTGCCTCTGTTTGTTTGCCTCATTTACCAGTCATCATGCCGCCTGCCTCGCAAGAATCCTGCCTTCCGTTTTGGCAGTCACCAGACCAGGTCATGGAGACCACCCACTCTCTGGAGCATGAAAAACAGGTTGGTTCCTTTCTTTGTGGTGGAATCCATGCATGTGTGTGAAGGAGAACTGCGTGTCCGCTCCCAGTTTGAGGAATACCCCTGGGACATGAATTATTGTGGCTGTTGAATCTATGTGCTTAATTTGGAGTATATGCATTTCCATGTTGCTGCTTATAAAATTACTCGTGTTCATGCATGGTCGCCCTTCTCTACAAAGACAAATTCAGATTCTTGTTCATAAGCATAGCAACTTCACCTACTGTTGTTATATATTCGGTTGGTTTTTTTTGCGGGGAGTTATATATTTGGTTGTCAGTAGGCCTATAACAGCCTTTGAGATCTCAACAAGTAGAAAGAGAGGGATGACAGGTTTTTTTACTTGGTTTGGTTTCTTGCACCTGAATTATCAAGGCTAGGGGATGACGACAAGCTAGTAACGAATGGCCTCGAGTGACTGTTTTAAAATTACGAGTAGTATATATGACAAAAATAAATAAATTGGAAAGTAGTTTTAGGCACCGTTTGGTTTCTCTTCACTCCGCTCAACTCCGTGGAGCTGCGGAGCTCGGTTTGAGCTGCTCCATAAAAAGCTGCAGCAGCTTGCTCCGCTTCGCGAGCTGAGTCGCTGGAGTGGAAAGAAACCGAACAGGCCCTTACTCTACTGGGAATAAAATCGGCAAGGTGTAAATGGGTCTGTTCGCCGGAAAACGCTACACACTCGGCTGTACTTGGGTCTGTTCGCCAGAAAACGCTACGCACCACTGACATCGCCAAACCAATTGTCTTCTCACAAAAAAAAACAGCTGGCTCATAGAGGAACAGTAGGCTTGGTAACAAAACTGCCACGTTGCGAAATAAAATAGACAAGTACAAAAAAGGAATTTAATCCCTCTAATTCGAATCTCACAAACTCACATCACGTACGTTTGACAACGCTATAAAATGTTAAACCGCGTGCCAAGGCGACCGTACCCTGCTACTTTTACTTCTATCTGGACAAGATAATTGCAAGTTGATCAAAAGCAAATTGTGTCTTGGTAGTTGGTTCTCGAAAATTTTGTCTAAATAAGACGAAAGGAACCAGCTTTGTCATCGTCTTCAGCCATGGCGTGGCGATGCATAGTTACTTTACTCGTGCTATCACAAAATCGACAAAAACTCGGAGTGGTTGGCTCCATAGGGCCGAAGACTGGCGCATGACCAAGAGGAGAACGGGTCATTTTGTGAAAGACCGTTGTTGTGAGCCGCAAGGTGTCGCTTGTATACGGAGAATAAGAACATCTTCAGCCGCGCCCTCAACAGGCCTCCTCAGGCTATTTTTTCGGCGCCGGCGTCAAAAAAAGTCTCAATCGTGCCCTCAGGACGCCGAAAAACGCCGGTTCGGCCCTTTTTTCCGCCTGGCGGTCACAGGCCGAACCCGGCGCACTGAGGGGCAGTTGGGGGCTCCGGCGCAAGGAAAAAGCGCGGCTGGCCCATGCCGTCAGGGGAAAAGTCAAGGTTTTCTTTCCCGACTCGCCTCCCACCCCCCGCGCCCTCGGCCGCCAGTAGCTATATCCCGGAGCCGCCCGCCGCCTTTCACCACTAGATAGCCATTCCACGCCGGAAAAATAGCAGAGCTTCGCCGTGGCAGCCCCTCCAAGAGCAGCTGGGCGTTTCCGGCCGCCGTTTCCGACCGCGGAGGGGCAGTTTAGCGGCGGGGACACGCCCACCGGGCGCAAGGTGTTCGGCGATTTTCCTGCCTCGGCGATGGACTCAGATGACGAGGAAGCGCTCGCCGCGCTGCTGGAGGAGGAAGCCGAGGCCGACGTCCAGGAAGAAGAACATCTCATGGTGCTCGCCGCCCTCGTCCAGCTGATGGCGAGCAATGAAAAGCCGCGGCGAGGTGGTTCGGCGCCGGGGCGGGTGAAAGCAAAGAACCGGCATCGTCTCAAAGGCTACTGCATGCTCTACTCCGACTACTCCACCGATGCTCCACTTCATGGCGAGAAAACATTTCGGCGCCATTATCGGATGAGCCGAAAGCTCTTCCTCAGGATTGTGAATTTCATTCGGGAGTTCGACAACTACTTCAAGTGCAAGATGGATTGCACCGGCGCCCTTGGATTCACCTCCATCCAGAAGTGCACGACAGCGATGAAGATGCTTGCATACGGAGCTCCCGGTGATTCACTCGACGACTATGAGCGCATGGCCGAGTCCACCACCATTGAGTGTTTCTACAAGTTATGCCGGGCAGTGGTGGCAGTGTTTGGACCGCAATACTTGAGAACACCCAATGCGGAAGACACTGCTCGGATCCTAACACAGAATGCAGCAAGAGGATTTCCTGGGATGCTTGGAAGCATCGACTGCATGCATTGGAAATGAAAGAATTGCCCATTTGCTTGGCAGGGGATGTACAAAGGCGCCAAAGGCGGTTGCAGTGTGGTACTTGAGGCGGTGGCCACACAGGACCTCTGGATTTGACACTCCTTCTTTGGTATGCCATGAACTCACAATAACATCAACGTGCTGCAGTGCTCTCCTGTCTTTGCCAAGCTTGTTGAAGGTCATTCTCCTCCGGTGAACTTCGAGATCAATGGGCGGCACCACAACAAGGGGTACTATCTAGCTGATGGCATCTATCCGAGATGGTCGACATTTGTGAAGATGATATCAAACCCTGTGCCAGGAGGCAAGAATGCCTGGTTTGCGAAGGTTCAGGAGGCTTGCAGGAAGGATGTCGAGCGGGCATTTGGTGTGCTCCAATCTCGATTTGCTGTTGTCCGGTACCCCGCTCAGACCTGGTCGAAAGATCAAATGTGGGAGATTATGACTTGCTGTGTCATCTTGCACAACATGATCATCGAGAGCGAGCAAGAAGACTCAGTGTTTGACACTGAACCATACTACAGGCAGGGTTCTCTAGCCGAAGTTGATCACCAGCTATCGGCAACCTGGACTGCCTATCTCAGTATGCGTCAGGAGATCCGATAGAGCATCATCAACTGCAGCAAGATCTGATAGAGCATCTATGGAGGCTCAAGGGCGACGCCGGGCACGACGTGTGATGAAATATGAGTTTTTATTTGTTAAACTATATAATTTGTATTGAACTATTTGTTGTTGTATTATTTTGTTGAAGTATTTGATATTTCTGTGATGAAATATGTGATAAAAAAATTATGTGCATAATTGAACGCCGAACAACGGCGAACCACGCCGAATATGGGCCTATTGTCGCCCATATGGGCCCTTTATTCGCCGAAATGGGGCTGAAAAGTGGGCCAATATCGGCGCCTGGGGGCGAGCTGGGGGCGACGATTGGGCGCGAAACCGCCCCCAGCGCCGATTGTATCGCCGGCTCGCCCCCAGGGGGCGATTTTTATGCGTCCTGGGGGGCGAACGGCTGGAGATGCTCTAACTGTGCAGGTTAGGTGCGTCCCATGGAGTGATATAGGTGTCGGCCTAGTGGGAAACTGGGTACCCAGGGCCGACGGACCAAGGGCTAGACGGTGTCACCCGGCAAGAAGCCCCGTGCTAGATGATGCATGGAAGCTCTGCTGCCCAACCATACATATGGGCTCCTTGAAAAATGTCGCCATGGGGTAGTAAAACCCGGCTAGGGCTTCCCGTGATCGATTCAAAAAGTTCTCTTGCCCCGCGTGACTCCGCCGAAGAAGGAGGTGAGAGACGGTTTGGCAGGGGCATTTAATGCAAGCCACGCCGCTGTAGTGGATGGTGTCAGCAACTGAGAGAGGATGCGACAGTGACGCCTTTTGACTTTGGGCACGGATGGGAGCACGCCATTCCGAAGGTCATCCATAGTGACCTTCGGAGATTCACCTACCCAGCGTGCTGCTATAGGAGTGTCATGTAGCAGCTCACGCGGGATGGATCAAAAGCCATCCCCCATCGTGTCCAACCGGCGTAGATGGTTTTCCATTCTCTCGTCTTGGTTGGAGCTGAACATGTGACAACCCCCCGTTGGAAGTGGGGAGGACTAGGTTCAATATAAATAGAGGACGGCCACGACCTGAGAGCGGGTCGACTCACATACCCAACTAAGAATACACATTGTAGCCACTCGGCCACAAAGACACATCAATATCTGAAAGTGCTAGTTATCGACTAGAGGGGGGGTGAATAGGCGGTTTTTATGAAAGTCTTCAAAACACGAGGTCTTTGAAGACAAACAGTAGAAATGAACCTATTGATATGCAACGGAAGGTAGAGTACACTAGACAAGCCATAGTCAAGTAAGCAATGTAGTGAAAGCACGAAGACTATCAGCAGCTAGGTAGTATGGATCATGATGGAAGACAGTATGAAGCCAAACAATAAATAGTCTTCACTCAGTGAAGTCAATCAGATCAGACAAGCAGACAATGACTTCACGAAGACAAACTGTAAAGTAAAGGGAAGTGGAGGTTAGAACGAGTTGCTTGGTGAAGATAAGGATTTGGTAGACCAGTTCCAGTTGCTGTGACAACTGTATGTCTGGTTAGGGAGGCTGAGATTTAACTCAGAAGACCGCGTCTTCACCTTATTCCCCCTGAGCTAAGGACACCCAGTCCTCGCCCAATCACTCTGGCAAGTCTTCAAGGTAGACTTCCAAACCTTCATAGACTTCGTTCACCAGCGATCCACAATGGCTCTTGGATGCTTAGAACTCGACGCCTAACCGGCTGGAGGATTCACAGTCCTCAAGTGTAACAAGTCTTCAGGTC